>NW_019174280.1:3007496-3008085 GCF_002260705.1 Seriola dumerili
TGAGCAATGAAGAGAAAAATGTTTGAAATTCTCAAACCTCTGTTCTCCCGTGTCGTGGTTGGTCTGGATCAGGATCTTTTCCCAGTCTGATGTCTTTACACACGGCCATCAGAGCCTGCTCCATGGTCTCTCCCGCTCTCAGGATCGACACACCCGTGATCTACACAAAACACAGGTGAGGGAAAACTGAGCAGCAGCTCATCAGGATCTGAGAACACTAACAGGACAGAGTGAACACTGACAAAGTGACCTCATATATCTGCATGAAAACATCAACACATCCCTCAACATTTTCCCGGCAGCTCAAAGACCCTAAAAGTCTTCACATATATGTTGCTAAAAATTTATTCTCATAAATCTTCACAAACTTTATGAAATTCACTTTTTCTGTAGCAACTACCGTCCACAGAAGAAAGCTGCTAAGAGGCAAAGGAGGGTCTTAACTGCGACGCGTTCGTGCAGATCCACGGCTCAGTCCAGATGAGTCTTACTACAGATTCTGACCAGCAAATGTTGTATTTAAATAAAATCCCGCCACACCAATTAAACAGGTAAATAATGTGAAACCACACCCATGTGTCCACTCTCA
>NW_019174280.1:3008110-3020762 GCF_002260705.1 Seriola dumerili
TGAACAGAAGTGAACCATTACTAGTGTTATTAGTTATACCTAGGGCTGGACTGTAATAATAACGTTCTCCATTATTGATAAATGTGTGCATATCATTTTCTCAATCAATCAATTGTTGAATTTATCAAAAATATCAGAAAATAGTAAAAGTAGTAAAAAAAATGTCCATCCCAGTAATTTACATCTTCAACTGTCCTTAATTTATCCAACCAACAGTCCAAAAAAGATATTAAGTGTAAAATGACATAAAAACAGTGAAAAGTGGGAGATCTTAATATTTGAGAGGCATTTTCTGTTATCATTTTAGCATAAACAAAATCACTTAACACGATTGACCGATTATCAAAATAATTGTGTAAATAATTATTTTTCATTTGATCCACTGATTAATTAATGATTGTTTCTAGTTTCACCTGTGTTTCTCCAAGCTGTGAAAAAGTTTATCAGTCTGCACATTGCTTAAAAATGAATATATTTGCAACATAGTTCAGCAAAACTCTTTCATGTAAATCACTTATTCAAGGTAACCAGCTTCCACATTAAAGTAAAAGAAAATAATAAATAAACATACGAACATTGTTGTGGGACAGTACAGATAAAAGGTGACAGTGGCTGACTTTTTCATTCAATGATCAGTTGTAATTTGCTTTTATTTTTTGATGAGCTCATAAGAAAGGGTGTAACTACTAACACTGATTATAGATCTGTTCCATTCATGTGCATTTTGGAGCACAGGAGCACCTGAAGGGAACGCAGCCATTATTAATGATAGTTAAACCTGTGTTCAACAAGTCAATCTGTCCAGTGGATAAGGCCTGTCATGTATCGACAGAACAGAGTCCATAAACCGCAGATTAACAGTAAAAACTGTAATATTTAGGTTATGAAAAGTTGGATAAATCGCTGTGATGTTGTGTAAAACAAATCCGTCAAGATGTAGAATCCTTGCAACGATACAATAAATAATAAAAAACATAAAAAAATTGCAAAAAAAATAAGAAGCAGCAAACAGGTTACCACAACACGCGGGCATCCCATATGGGTCAGTCTCTGCATTGTATCATATCAAACATAAACTGGGAGGTTTATACATGAGACGCTACTGAGGCTTCAAGTCCATGACAAAGTAAATTTAGTACACCCTATAACCTAACACAAGTGCTGTTGTTATTTTCATGATATTTTAACCAATTTGTAAGAAAGAACAACCTGGTGTCTCTCTGATCTGGTCTATGAGATTATTAATCACAACGACAACTTTTTTTCACAGAGCGTTACAATCAGTGGCTGCTACACACGTTTTGACAAGCAATGGCAATTACAAAGCATTTGCTAACTATACGCCGACTTAGTTAGCAGCTTAGAGCTGAGTTAGATATTGTGTCTTCAAAGCTGTTAAAAGCATTCAATGTAACCAGAACACACAGAGGTTTAAGGGGTTGAGACTTTACTTTAACATTTATAAACCGAATATAAACATTTAATAAATGCTTTATACAGGATTCCCCACCTCACTTCTGAAACATCCAATTCAAGGATTATTCAAGGGCTTTCCATGCAGATTTCCTCAAAATTCAAGGTTGCGTTCAACGACATGGGTCGAGGTTAATTACTGTTAGAAAACTAAAAATGTGTACTAATGTAGAATTAACAGCTTCACAGAATTTCACAGAAAAATGAGAGAGAGGCTTGAAGTGTGTCATCACGTCTCAACTGTGCTGTGTTTACAGTGATGGCAGACTCTTGCACAGAATATATACATTAAGCACTTTCAATAACCCCATGTCTATTAAATGTCCATTTTCAAAAACTTTCAAGATTGTTTTTTTTTTTAAAATCTCAATTCATAAACTGTCGAGTATTATCAAGCACCTGTGAAACCGTTCTTATAACACACTATCATGTAGTTATAAGGGTTTTTTTTATAGTGTTTATTAATGTAACAATAATCATTAACGACACCTGTATTTTACTATGTTACTTTTACTATTGGTGTTCAGTATCCTTTTAACACACCAGTGCCCACTCTATGGGTGTCCAGTAGGAGTTACAGTTGTTAACAAACACATTAACACATCTACACTATAATAACTACATCATAGTGTGTTTTAAAACCACTTTTTATAACTGTTTATATGGTTCATGATCAAAGCTAAATGGGGAGCTTAGTTTAGTGGTATTAGTTTTTAAATATTAATGATGCAATAAGACAGGCGTGACGGCTGTTATTGCTGTAGAAAACTACTAAAGTGGAATTAGAGAAAGATTTGTCAATGAGATAAAAAACAGAAGAAAATAGTAACAGAGAAAAGAAATGTAACACTTAAAAACATCGGACTGTGCTTCCCTCCGTCACTCTTCTTGTTGTCAAGTATGAATCATTGTCCGTCCCTTTCAATGAGTGTTGCCTGAGAAAATACTATTTTTACTGCACAGCCGCCAGTAGCAGCAGCCCGCAGCAGCAGCCGCAAGCCGTAACACACTGATAATTCTTACAAAAAGCTTTAAGCTTGAGCAAAGAAAAGAAAACTTCACCACACTATTTGTTAGAGACGATATATTACATTAAACTCTGTAAATGTCCTATTAGAACAGCAGTCCTCACATCAAGCTTTATGATAGAGACTCGTCTTTAAAAGAAAAGTGAGGTTCATGTCTTTGGCAAAATTAGATCATTAGTGATTGGACATGTAGCAGATTGATCCAATTGAAAACTTTGAAGTACATCGTTTTCGCTGTTAAACCTATTGATAAAAACTGAGAGCATTGCTCTAGTTAATTTTTCCCAGCTGAGTTTTTTCCAACACTGATATATTATACAACATCTGGCTTAGGAAGGATAAAGAAGAAAAAGATTTTAAGGCTTCTCCAGTAAACTGACGGTAACGCTCATTCAAACGTTGTCGACATCGACTCCGAAGCTTCACAGCTGCAGCTTTAGCAACAAAAAACACATTACTGGCAACATCATTAACATTATAATCAGACATTTTTTTTCTCAATAGGTAGCTTCTGAGCCTGCAGTGGAATTAATTACAACTCTGAAGCTGATCAGAGGTCAGTGTGTGTTGTGTGTGAAACAGAATAGCGATAAAGCCAATAAATATCCAGCATCCTGCAAGAGAGGTAACACTTTGAACTTGTGACCCCTGATTAAACTTTAGCTGTAAACATGAATGCAGAATGGCACAAATGGAATTCTTCACTAAGCTCCTCACTGAACTGAAATGAACTCTCTTGAACAGGAAGCAGTTCGTACAGCATCACCTCAGCGGTCAGCGGGCGTGCGGGCAGATCCAGAGCAGTGAGGGATGAAGGAGGTTACCAGATAAGTGCTTTTTGTAACGACCCTCCGTGTCCCGATCGCTCCTCTCTCAGAAGTCCATCCCTTCATCACTTTCGCACCAGTCTGACGGTAGCGTCGGTGCCAAAGTAACGATCTCCAAAATTACCTTTGGATGAGAGAGGTGAGAAGAAAACTGCAGCAGGTGAAAGGAGAAACGATACAGACAGGTTCATAGTTTTTTTTTAATGTGTCCTATTACACAAGATCCAGACCTGCAAACTCAAGTGGGTGTAGAGAAAATTTCATTTTATATATTATTGATTTTATATAGGTTAACTCTATGCAACAATATTGGGATTGATTGTAAAAAAAAAAAAATTATTATCATGTGATGTGAAACCTACTTTATTTTACTTTTAGTAATTGTGCTATGGTGCTGATTGTCTGTTATGAACTTTGCCTGATGAAGGTCTGAGGACTGAACACGTGAATAAAGTGAGCACAGGTAATGGACAGAGTGCAGGATTCTTCTGTTCTTTCCAAAGTGAAGGATTTGGAGACATTTCAGTGGGCATTTACCTGCTGACTTAATAACTCGACTGTTCATTCGCTTCTGGTTCGCCTCTGGGAACTGTATCATGATTTCAAGTGTTCGTTATCATTGCTTACCCATGTGCATCCCTCTGTGGTGTGTTTGATGTACGCTGGGACTGTCTGCATTTGACTTGTATGCTTATATTCTTAATATTTCGGTTGCCTGCGTTAGCCTATTTTCTCATGTTTATGCCTGTATTTTTCTATTTTTGTCTCTCAATGTAAAGCACATTGAGTTTATGTGTAATAAAATGTGCTATATATATATATAAAAAGAAAAATGTGGAGGCACAGCGTTTTCAGTTACTGGATATTTGGAGTTGAAAACATGTTTGATCAGGATCCCTTACATTTCTTTTTCAGAGAATTGTCACTATGATGTGTAACTGAATGAGGCACTACAGTCAAAAAACAAATAAACCTTACCATTACCTAGTGTGACAAACTAGGTAATGGTTTCATACAGTGGGGTTCAAACGTCTGAGACTACTTTCCCAGTATCTTTTGTCCCCATAACCTGATCTAGCACTGAGTGCTGAAGTCACAGATCCAGGTCTAATCTGATCACGCATCTTAATGCCTTTAGAATACATTAGATGCAGCACTTCTGGCCACATTTCAGTCACTAAAGTCACAGCAGTGTTTTTTATTCAGTACATTCAGTTTTACTGAGCAAAGCAGCTGCTCTGACATCACCACAGCAGCACACTGGGCAGTTTTCACCCACAGAGCAGAGCAGCAGCAGGTTTTCTTCCCTCTGTGATTTAGTGTTGATTTACACTTGGAAAAACCTCCACTGATGGATCCATACATCACCTTTTGTTACGCTCTTTCACCGCTGCCAATAAATGTTAAAGGTAATTCATTAAACCTCTGCAGTGGCTGGCTCTGCTGAACACAACTGAGCTGTTGAGACTCTTCTCTGAGGACTCTGAGACCTGTTCAGGTCTTAAAACCAGAGCTGCTCTCTACTGGGACACCACACCCTGGAGAAAGCTCCACTTATGTCTGTTCTTTCTGCCACAGTCCTTAGATTTCTCAGGGGACTTTTCTGTAGTTTTATCTGTGTATTTGTTTATAACTTGCATTTAAAATTCTGTACAGCATTTTATAAGTTTCTCTTGGAAAAAAAAACAAACTAAATTCTCCCAGAGGAAGAATGGAGGCAAATCCACCTGTGTGAAACAACAAACTCAGGGAGAAGAGAGGAAAAACGTTCTCACCAATGCCTGGTATGATGTGGAACTGGTCGTTGACCTCCTTGTCCACCGCTGTTGTGATGATGCGGACTTTAGGGAACGCATAGGCCACGGAGTGACGCCCATCTCTGCCATGAGCAGCACAAACAGGAAGATCTTATCCTCCCGCTACGTCATGGTCCTTCACAGAGGAAAATGAAGAGAGAAGAGAGAGAGAGAGAGAGAGAGAATTAAAATGTCTAATGCATACTCCTGAACTGAAGTCCAGAATTATCTCCCCTTAATTATCATAAGGTTAAGAAACTGAGTGTTTTATGAATGACAGCTGAGGAGCTTTGTAGACGGACCAGCAGCACTCTGACAGCCATGAGAGACAGCAGCTCCGGTGGACACGGTGCTGTCCATCAGGATGACGTAGTCCTCACTGATGTCTTTTGGGCAACCGAAGGTAGTGAAGCTGGAGGACGGAGACAAGACAGGAAATAAAATAACAAATGTGCAGATATTCTGATATTCACTAAAAGCTAAAATCATTAAATCACTGGAAGAATAATCTAAAATTATAATATCATTATTATCAATTATTACGAATATACCTGGAAAACGTCTTGTATAGCTACGCTTTGTCAGCATGTCAAAGTATTTATGAGCTAAAGGAGAAAAAAAAACTTAACATAAAATACAATAAAAAACAAAAAGCAGAACAATGTCTGTGTGAGAGACAGAATTAAATTTGGAAATCTAAACACTACAACTGAGATAAATGACATCACACACCAACATTATCTGATGAAATTGTACAAACAACATCAACACAAGTAAGAAGCTGAGAAACTGAGAAAATGCTGCATTCACTGTCCTGGATGATTAAACAGTTTTTTCAGGTTGAAAGCTCGGAAGCGTTGGTGCTTAACTGAATCCTGTTTATATTTCTGCCAAACCACATTTAATCCGTGAAAAAGGCTGTACTGTTGTCTGGTTTTACACTCCGAAAACCCTAAAAGCCTGATTTCATTTTTCAGTGATGAAGGGCTTGGCTGCAGCTTTGTGGACACTTGTTATTGAACTTTAAAAGTCATCACGCTTCAAAAAACGTTGGCTGAAATCATTTTACTTTGTGATGGATGGCACATTACCTTCGAACTTCACACAACACGTGAGAGAGAAAAATGTTTGAAATTCTCAAACCTCTGGTTCTCCGGTGTCGTGGTTGGTCTGGATCAGGATCTTTCCCAGTCTGATGTCTTTACACACGGCCATCAGAGCCTGCTCCATGGTCTCTCCCGCTCTCAGGATCGACACACCCGTGATCTACACAAACACAGGTGAGGGAAAACTGAGCAGCAGCTCTCATCAGGATCTGAGAACACTAACAGGACAGAGTGAACACTGACAAAGTGACCTCATATATCTGCATGAAAACATCAACACATCCCTCAACATTTTTCCGGCAGCTCAAAGACCTAAAGTCTTCACATATGTTGCTAAAAATTTATTCTCATAAATCTTCACAAACTTTATGAAATTCACTTTTTCTGTAGCAACTACCGTCACAGAAGAAAGCCTGCTAAGAGCAAAGGAGGGTCTTAACTGCGACGCGTTCGTGCAGATCCACGGCTCAGTCCAGATGAGTCTTACACAGATTCTGACCAGCAAATGTTGTATTTAAATAAAATCCCGCCACACAAATAAACAGGTAAATAATGTGAAACCACTCCAAATTGACCATAGGTATGAATGTGAGAGTGAATGGTTGTTTGTCTCTGTGTGCCCTGTGATGGACTGTGCGACCTGTCCAGGGTGTACCCTGCCTCTCGCCCTAAAGGATGCTGGGATAGGCTCCAGCCCCCCCGCGAAACCCTACTAGAGGATAAGCGGTAGAAAATGGATGGATGGATGGATAACGTGAAACCACACCCATGTGTCCACTCTCGGGAGTGATAACCAAAATAAACGTGTGCAGTCTAAATAAATAATAAATAAGTATTTTGGCTCTTACAGAGTCAACTGGACTTTACAGCGGAGGTGTAACAATGTGCAGAGTTTCTAAACCAAAATAGTGTCATGTAATTTTCTAGCTCTGATTAATGGTTAAAAACGTTATAATAGCGGAAACTATTTCATCTTTTATCATGAGAATCACAGGGTAATCAATAGGAATACAGTGTTAACGTTACAAAATAATGTAATGTACACTTGTATGTATTTGATTGGCCAGTAGAACACCTAACACTTGTCTTGCTGGAGCCTCCTCTGACTGTACTGACACACGGGCTCCATTTAAATGAATCAGAGAGCTGTGATTTGTAATGGAGGGCTGAACATGGCCTGAGACGTGCAGTGGGGGCTTGGTGAATGTGCGCCGACAGGCTCCAACTGTAGAATAAAAGCTGACTTACTCGTTTCCCGCTCAGCCTCTTGCCTTCATAGACGCCGCCCTGAGGCGTCTCCACGGATACAGGCTGAAGAGAGACGGAGAGAAAAACTGAAAATAGCATCTTTCACTATTTAAGAGTATTTAAGAGTAAACTTTATTGTCCCCAAAGGGAAATCTGTCTTGGGCACAGCGCTACAATCTGTTGCTTCACATGAAATAGGATTAAAAAAAAATAAAAAATCACAGAAACACAAACAATTTGACACAAAGCTAGACAGCTGCTTCACACAAAACATCCCAAAAACATGAAGCATCTAGCTATACATTTCACACTGACATCACAACACAACATCACAATCACATGAAAACAAATAAAAGTGCAAAAAAGTGCTGAGTGCTAAAGAGCCCGTGTATTTCTGTTTACTGGTTTAGTATTCGAGTTCAGCAGCTTGATGGAGGCTTTCACCGGTTAACAGGAGGTTTAGAGGAGGGCACTGACTGATGCTGGGTCGTCTAAAAGGTTACACTAAGACAATAAAAGCTCCTGTTATTATTTTCTGGGAAGCGGACAGACACTGTTTACTTCAACCTTCGAATGTGACTGGAAGCAGGAGGTCAGTTAATAATCTCCAGACTCTCGCACAAACACAAAAACTCACCTTGAGAGGGAGGAAGGAGAGAGCATGTTCGATCAGGAGCCTCATTAATCTCTTGGAGTAGAAGATAAACTCGTCTCGGTTAGTCTCCTTGTTCCTACACACACACACACACACACACAGACACACACACGGCAGGAGCAAAGAGGACGACAATTCAGCGCGTCTGGTAAGAAAATGGAAAGACATTGGCCGACACTCATGAGTAAAAGTCAGGACATCTCAAGCTCTGCTACTTTGATTGTAACTATTCTTTTTTTTTTTTTATTACGTCTCTTTTCAAGTTTTCAGCAGTTTAAAGAAGACGAAACGTGTGTGTGAAAGTGTGTTCTGACCTGATGATGGTGTGCATGCCGCGGACCTGCGGTGTGCTCTCCATCACGCTGAGGGTTTTGGGTAACGGTTGACCCTGATGAGCCGAGGCCAGAACTATTCTGTGGCGAACACACACACACACACACACACACACACATTCATACACACACAGTGAGTGTCACGCTGACATCAGGGATGACAAAGTAACACTGAGAGAAGTTTTTACAAAGATTTTCTTGATCAAACACTGTCCTGTTTAGTTTATTAGCCAATAAATTCATTTAATGATTTAATGTCTAATTTTGCTGCCTTTTAGTCACAAGACTTTCTGTAATGATATTAAATATTTTGAGCACTGAAGTGATCAGTTGGAATTATTGCCTGTCAATATGTGGTATCTTAACATCTGATTATTTGGCTAAAATTCATTGCTGAAAATCATCTCGATGATCATGAGACACTGACATCACTGATGAAAACATTTTAGTTTCAGCAACTTTCTAATACATGATGTCCAACTACAACTACTGAAAAGGAAGAGACACTCTACTGCCTTCATGTAATCATTCTATAGAAAAATGACCAAGTAATGAATTCATTTTAGCTGATATCAATTATTTTTTAATGGCCAAATCCTGGCAGAAGATATCAGCCACATATCCTGGTACTAATTAAAATGATTTGACCCTATCAAGCATTATCCAATTATCATGTTAAGCCGTGACCCAATCAGCACCAGGCCACTGTGACTCAGTAAACAGCTTCTACTCTACAACATCAGGAGGTGAGATCGCAGATTGAGAAGAATTGTTGTTTCATTAATTATTATGTTTAAATTAACACCACAACTAGCTACTGCAGCACATACACTATATCACATCTGGCACACATGCTGGCTACCTGCTGGAGAAAAGCAGATGTTTGTTGTCTAAGTGCACAGGGCTGATTTCACAAAGATAAAAGTTTGATTCTGGCTAAATTTCATCAGCTGCACAAACTGTCTCTGGAACAATCTGACTGACACAGTTCTTGAAATTCTTCCCCTGCTCATTGTTTGCTCTATAATATGATATAAAAAAAAAAACTGAACCATTTCTTCCTGTCGGTTTTGTCAGCAGGTGGCACTGACACATAAAATTAACACAAAGATAACCAGGGGAGGTTCAGTGGCCAAATCTTTAACATAAAAAAACATGGGTCTTTATCAATGTGAGAGTCTTACTCACATCACATAGACAAGTCTAACAGAGTATCTTTGTGCAACTGGCCCCAGATGTGAGATGGTGTTAGACAAGCATAAAAATAAAAGCAAACACGTCTCTGTTTAGGTGGATAAGTGAAGGTGGGAACATCCAGTAGAAGCAGCCAAAGGTGTTGGTACTCATATATATATATATATATATATATATATATATATATATACACACACACACATATATAGCTTCAATGCAGATTCACCTAATGCTAAAAACTATAATGATATTTCTGGGGCTCATAACTTAACACATAACTCAGAACTCCAACTTTGTTGACAATAAATATGACAGCAAAAGGCTGATGAGCATGAATAGTGCTGGAATAATTTGTTTTCAGTCATTTATTCTGTGGAGTTTTACCTTTTTAACCAGCCATTTCTCCTAGGATGCTTTAGTGCATTCAAATTTGAACACGTTTTATATCTCGTCAAAGCAGCTGTTAGCTCTATTCAAGTGGACTCAACTGAGCAGATCCAATATTTTAACAGACGCACATACAATTGACTGACTTCATACGGGGCCTAAACTTTTGCATGAGCCACAATCACTGTTCATTTTTTTTTTCTGTTTTTTCACTCCATGAAAGAAAAAGTAGCAGTGCATCAACGTTTGAAGAAAGGCTCCTTTCTAATGTCTGTTTGCTGCAGAGTTTTATATTAGTGATAAAATGGCCCAGGTAGTTATTTCAGAGCCAGTAAGAGCTGCTAAATTCATATGAGGTTTCACTGTATCTTTTACACATTAAATGACCTGAAGCACTTTTCATGAAGTAGATTACTTGTTTGCCGATGTGCGTTTTTCATTTCTATGAATAATTAAGGCAGATATTGTGTTTTCACAATGAAATGGAATATTTTGTACTGTGGTGCATAAATCAACAATCACTCAGAAACAAAGAGGATTCATGTCTACATTGTAACCAAAGCATGTCAACAGGTCGGCCCTTCTACTGCCTCTCATGCCTCGTCTCTCAGAGATAATCATGATGGCTTATTTATGATATAATTATATATATACTATATATATATATACACAACACACACACACACATGCATGGTGTGGTGTGTGTGTATGTATATTTAACTTATTCTTTATACCAAATGATAATTCCAGGAATATGCTGCAGAAGAGTTTATTGACATAATACTGCAACAGCCAGCTGGGCTTTCTGTATCATTACTGCTGGGAAAGATTCTCAACAGTGTGGAGCCTTCACGCTTCAGCCAAAAGGAAAAACAAGAAATGCAGGGTAACTCCATAAATTAGAAAATTGTGGCACATACACTTTCAAAAAACACATGCATTCAATGTTAGAGAGCAATGAACCAAGATGACCAACCAGACTTCTGTGCTGCTTTGGTTGCTGCATGCTCTTGCCAAATGAGTTTTAATGCTTTTCTGCCATAACAAGCTCATGTGTCTTGATTTTGGTGATAAAAGGCAAGCAAAACCATAGCAAACAAGCATGTTGAATTAACGGCTATTGAAGGCATTCATTCAGTTCAAAAGACACAGCAAAATGCCAGAAGTGCATAAAAAACCACAACAAAACTGTGTTATTTATAAATTTCTAAACTAAAAGGAGGATGCAACAGGGGGAGCCTCACATATCCCAGCGGAGCTTCCTCTGAAGAAGGTGACAGATATTTTGGTGAAATAAAGTGAATTAAAAGTGAGGAGTGGACAGAGAAAGAGAAAATACAGGAAGAAACAATAGACACAAGACAAGAGAAAAAAAAAAAAAAAAACAGAGAAGAGAAAGAACAGTATTAGAGCAGTGAAACAGCTCCACTACATCACTGCTGAGCAACGCTGGACAAAGTACGTCTGTAGCTCAGAGCTGAGCAGCAGCTCAGGCCAATTTATTCTCATGAGTCGGGTCACTGTCACCCAGGGCTAAGAATATCAGTCGTTCTTCTGTGCTGCTCAGTAAGATACAGCCTCTATTGCTGCAAACCTCATTAAACAACTTCCACTTAGAGACTAGAAATCAACATCTAAAATGATAATTAAATAATTATCTGAGAAATATAGTTTTGTCTTTGTTCATTTTACCCAAAGCCTGTGAGAATTGTATTCAGCGTGTCATATCTGTCTATTACAGAGGACACGACACTACACTGGTAATATTTTAGGTATCTATTCATTCTCATGGGACTTATGTAGAAGACGCACAGCCACAACTAAAATGCAGCCAAGCAAAGAAAAACTGCAGAGTGGGAGCTTCTGGTCTGTTACATTAACTCATGAGAATGAATAGATACCTAAATATTACCAGTGTAGTGTCGTGTCCTCTGTAATAGACAGATATGACACGCTGAATAACAATTCTCACAGGCTTTTGGGTAAAATGCAGCAAAGACAACACTATATTTCCTCAGAATATATTACTTTAATTATCATTTTAGATTTGATTTCTAGTCTACTAAGTGGAGAGTTGTTTAAATGAGGTTTGCAGCAAATAGAGGCTGTATCTACTGAGCAGGCACATGAGAACGACTGAATATTCCTTAGCCTGTGACAGTGACCCGACTCATGAGATAAATTGGCCTGAGATGCTGCTCGCTCTGCGCTACAGATAATTTGTTCCAGCGTTGCCTACAGCAAGTGATGTAGTGGAGCTGTTTCACTGCTCTAATACTGTTTCTTTTCTTCTCTGTTTTTTTTTTTTTTTCTCTTGTCTTGTGTTATTGTTTCTTCCTGTATTTCTCTTTCTCTGTCCACTCCTCACTTTTAATCACTTTATTTTCACCAAAAATCTGTCACCTTCTTACAGAGGAAGCTCCGCTGGATTATGTTGAGCTCCCCTTGTGGCATCCTTCCTTTTAGTTTTAGAAATTTAAAATCACAGTTTTTGTGGGTTTTTATGCACTCTGGCTTTTGCTGTGTCTTTTGAACTGAATGCGAATGCCTTCATACGCCGTTAAGTCAACATGGCTTGTTTGCTATTTTTGCTGCCTTTATCACCG
>NW_019174280.1:3020787-3073743 GCF_002260705.1 Seriola dumerili
TGAGCCCTTCACCTGTCTACAGCCATACCGCCTAAAAGGAAAAACAAGGAACATGCTAGGGTAACTCCATAAATTAGAAAATTGTGGCACATACACTTTCGAAACACATGCATTCAATGTTAGAGAGCAATGAACCAGATGACAACCAGACTTCTGTGCTGCTTTGGTTGCTGCATGCTCTTGCAAATGAGTTTTAATGCTTTTCTGCCATAACAAGCTCAGTGTGTCTTGATTTTGGTGATATAAAAGGCAGCAAACCAAAATAGCAAACAAGCATGTTGAGCTTAACGGCTATGAAGGCATTCATTCAGTTCAAAAGACACAGCAAAATGCCAGAGTGCATAAAAACCACAAAAAACTGTGTTATTTTAAATTTCTAAACTAAAGGAGGCATGCACAGGGGGAGCCTCACACTATCCCAGCGGGAGCTTCCTCTTCTAAGAAGGTGACAGATATTTGCTCGGTGAAATAAAGTGATTAAAAGTGAGGAGTGGACCAGAGAAAAGAAAATACAGGAAAGAAACAATAGACACCAAGACAAGAGAAAAAAAAAAAAAAAAACAGAGAAGAGAAAAAGAACAGTATTAGAGCAGTGAACACAGCTCCCCACTACATCACTGTCAGCAACGCTGGACCAAAGTACTCTGAGCTCAGGAGCTGAGCAGCAGCTCAGGCCAATTTATTATCTCATGAGTCGGGTCAACTGTCACAGGGCTAAGAATATCAGTCGTTCTCTGTGCTGCTCAGGTAAGATACAGCCTCTATTGCTGCAAACCATCATTAACAAACTTCCACTTAGAGAGACTAGAAATCAACATCTAAAATATAATTAAATAATTATCTGAAAATATAGTTTTGTCTTTGTTCATTTTACCCAAAGCCTGTGAGAACGTTTATTCAGCGTGTCATATCCTCTCTATTACAGAGGACACACACTACACTGGTAATATTTTAGGTATCTATTCATTCTCATGGACTTAATGTTAAAGACCAGAGCTCCCACTCTGCAGTTTTCTTGCTTCGGCTGCACTCTAAGTGTGGCTGTGTGAAGCGTGGCCTGTGGAACACTGTGGATGCAGATTCACCTAATGTTAAAACACGAATAATGATATTTTCTGGGCCTCATAACTTAACACATAACTCTATTGGTTGACAATAAAATATGACAGCAAAAGGCTGATGAGCTATGAATAGTGCTGGAATAATTTGTTTTCAGTTCATTTATTCTGTGGAGAGTTTTACCTTTTTAACAACAGCCATTTTCTCAGGATGCTCTTAGTGCATTCAAAATTTGAACACGTTTTTATCTCGTCAAAGCCAGCTTTAGCTCTATTCAAGTGGAGCTCATTCAACTGCAGGAGATCGAATATTTTAACAGCACGCAACACTCTATCAACTCTCGACTGACTTCCAATACGGGGCTAAAACTTTTGACATGAGCACAATCACTGTTCATTTTGTTTTTTTCTGTGTTCTTTTTCACTCCGATGAAGAAAAAAGTGACGTGCATCAACGTTTTGAAGAAAGGCTCCTTTCTAATGTCTGTTTGCTGCAGAGTTTTAAAAAATCTACTAAATATGAAATTGGCTCAGGGATGACAAAATCTGTGCAACTGTGTGAGGCCATTACCTCACTGCTCTGGATACTAATCAAGACCATGTATTATTAACAGGCATAAAGTTAAGTTTATATTTTTTATATTTATAAAGTTTTATATTAGTGATAAAATGGCCCAGGTAGTTATTTCAGAGCCAGTAAGAGCCGCTAAATTCATATGAGGTTTCACTGTATCTTTTACACATAAAATGACCTGAAGCACTTTTCAAGACGTAGATTACTTGTTTGCCGATGTGCGTTTTTCATTTCTATGAATAATTAAGGCAGATATTGTGTTTTCACAATGAAATGGAATATTTTTACTGTGGTGCATAAATCAACAATCACTCAGAAACAAAGAGGATTCATGTCTACATTGTAACCAAAGCATGTCAACAGTGGTTGGTCCTTCTACTGCCTCTCATGCCTCGTCTCTCAGAGATAATCATGATGGCTATTTATGAGGGTAAATCAGGCTGAGAGCAGCAGACTACAATGGTTTGACTGGTTTATTAGTTAAAAAGATAAAATCACACCAAACAAGACAGCTGTTAATCTTGTCTTCGTTTTTAAATGAAGTGTGGTTGAAAAAGACATAGCACAGGAGGAGAGAGCAGAGGAAGAGAGAGCAGAAGAAGAGAGCAGAGGAAGAGAGAGCAGAAGAAGAGAGCAGAAGAAGAGAGAGCAGAGGAAGAGAGAGCAGAGGAAGAGAGAGCAGAGGAAGAGCAGAAGAAGAGAGAGCAGAAGAAGAGAGAGCAGAGGAAGAAAGAGCAGAGGAAGAGAGAGCAGAAGAAGAGAGCAGAGGAAGAAAGAGCAGAGGAAGAGAGAGCAGAAGAAGAGAGAGCAGAAGAAGTGAGAGGGAGAAGAAGTGAGAGCAGAAGAAGAGAGAGCAGAGGAAGAAAGAGCAGAGGAAGAGAGAGCAGAAGAAGTGAGAGGGAGAAGAAGTGAGAGCAGAAGAAGAGAGAGCAGAGGAAGAAAGAGCAGACAGAGGAAGTGAGAGGGAGAAGATGTAGGAATAAAAAAAGCACTGACAGTCGTACCTCACAGTGATCTCACGCTGGAATGGTTACACAGCATTCAGCCAGGCAAGGAGGGAGGGGGCGTGCACGCACAAGGAGACACACACCCAAACACACACACGCATGAGTGTGTGCAAACAGTGAGAAACAAAAGAAAACATGAGATAAGCCACTTGTGAGAAAGTATAACATAAAACCCCCAAAACAATTTCAAACATTTAAAGCAAACAAATGTTTGTCTGTTAAAATGTGCGACTCCACAAACTCAACTTCAGTTCAATAGTATCATATATTAACTTTTAACATGTTGGTTAATTAATAACTTATAAAAGAAATAAATAAAAAATAAAAAACTAACAAATAATTTGTTATTGTTGTTATTATTTTAAGTTTACTAACATTTTCAATACACCCTCAGTTTATTAGCTGCACTGAGCTAAAGCTGAGTCGGTCTAATACAACAGTCCTGTAATAAATCCTCCATCATGAAGGTTATAATGTTCAGTTTGTGTTGAAACTGGTGTTGATACATTGGTGTGGTCATTTCACATGTTGTAGTTAGTGGTGCTGTTTAAGTGTGTTGAGTTTTACTGACAGGTGTTTTTATTATTATTTTGTCCAGCCTGTTTATATCAGCAGGTAGAGTTAATAACAGACCTTCATAAAGGAGGATTTATTGCAGGACTGTTGTATTAGTTTCAGCTGGGTGTACTTAAACTGTCAACTGAGTGTATATTGATATTATAAAATATTCTTATTAATATCATTACATGATTTAAGCTCTCATTTCACTGAAGTCTCTGTCCCACTTCTCCATACACATCAACCTGAGTGCATTCCTCCATCAGGTTTACTTGAAATGTTGTAGCTGTATTCAATAAACATTTTGCAGCACCAGTTCATGATGCGGGAAGCTTTGCCTTGATACTGTTTTTTATTGTTCCTGCAAACCCAGACTAGTTCTTCTTTTTTTAGGTAATTGTCTCTCCCCCTCTGCGGAGAAATCTCTGAAAATCAACAGGCTCTAGTTTTCATTTATCCCATGTGCAATAAACACTCTTCATTCAAATACAACAAACTGCCTCAATGTACAGCACTTCATCTCACTGCTCTTATTAGAAGAACCTTTCATTTTATTTCATATTGTATGGCAATAATAGAACACCTCCAACTCTTTTATTATCATATTGTGTCTATATAGTTTTTATGGTGCCTGGCTGCTGGACAGTAAAGGTGTGAACTCAACAGATAAAAATGTTCAGATGTGTATATTCTACTTTGGGGCAAATGCTATAAAACAATGAGGAACGTGAAACAGAAATGCAGAGTTTAACCCTCAGTTTGGTCTTAACTTAACAAACCTGTATGTTACATGAAACTGAGTAAATAAAAGGCTTTGTAATACAAGAAGAAGCTCCGATAAAGATTTAAAGACTATAATTTATCCCATTAATACACACGAGTACAAATCACTATCATGAGTAAAGGAGAAAAAATTAAGTGAGTGAAGTCAATTTAGCAAAAACAGGAGATTATAATGCCAATCTGTGTGTGTGCTTCCGCTCGTCCTTCCATGTTACATAACGCAGGTGTCGCACGTGTGAAAGGTGTCGTTTGTGCTCTGAATGAATATGTTAAAAGGTGGAACAAATCATAGTTTGGTACAGGTCATAAAATGGCTGGATGACAGTACAGTGTGTGTGAGAAGAAAGATAAAGGACACCTCTCCTCTCCTTACAGGATCATTAATCTCAGGTACCAACTGTGGGGCTCTGTCTCACCAGGTTCAATGGGGTATAGAGGGAAGAAGGGGAGAACCAGATCTCAGAAAACTTAATTGACTAAGGATGAAAAAAACTTGAATCTTCAATCTGTTTTTTTGTGTGATTTTATCATTTTGAAGGAGAACTACAGCTTACTGTCTTTTGTGCGTGACTGACCCTTAACGACAGGCTGTCGAGCAGATTGTGAAAACCAAATGGTCTATTCCAGTTCTCCCAGTTCTCCTGCAGTGAACATGAAAACCTGAAAACCTTACCTCTTTCCACCAGCAGAGGGGGGAAGTGGTAAAACAAATACCTTCACTCAAAGTAAACACTGTGACATCCAGAAGCTGTGGCTAATGAATGTCATTTTGTGACTTTACAGTGGGAGAATTAAGCATTTGTTACTTCAATCTTGGACTCTTGGTCTTTTAATGGCACTAAACCTGTATTTTATGATATGTGACTGAACCTGCTCTCTGCAACTGCTCTGCAGAGAGTGACAGGGATCATCACACAAAAATTTGTGATGATAATTGTGATGGCAGACGTGTGAGTAGAGTTCAGATTTGATATTGAGACTGTCACATTTGTCATCTTTCAGGTAGTTATGTGACACAATAGTCTTTGCACAAACACCTGACTCAATGCCGACCACAGGCTGTGATAACAGCACGAGAGAGAGGGCTGGAAACGATACACATCCTGCCTTCCCCGTTGAGAAAGGCTCACCTCATATTAGATCTACCATTATAAGAAAATGCTGGAAAAAACACATGTATTTATACTGTATCTATAAGTAAGCATCACATTTCAGAGCTGTGTCAACACAAAAAGTAGATTTGTGAGACATTTTGAGATTAATCCCACCAGAGTATGTAATGTATTTGTCCTCTGAAATAATTTAAAACACTGAAACTCAGAGCCCAGTCTTGTGTGTTAACATTGTGTATTTTGTGCAGGCCCAACAAACTGACCCCTATTAGCCGTTTCCCACTAAAGCGCCACAGGCCGTGTTCACACTCGTCCACTCCTCCACCCTCCTTTTAATCAAACCAGGACCTTTCTCAGCTTTAAGTTAATGGAGGACAGGAGCAGGGCAGCAGGCTTTCTTTCTAAACTTTAGGAAGCTTATTAGAGCACATATGACCGAGCATGGACGGCAATTTATGTGAGCTCCAAGTTGCCATGGCCAAAGATGTAGAATTGGTTCATATTTTAATCATTGTAAAGCCCATTCGCTTCGTGATTGTGTTTACCTCTGTTGTGTTTAAAACATTCTTTTATCAGCAGCAACTGCAGATAATAGAAAATAAACTGTAAATACTCTAATCAGCACAACATGAAGCTGAGGCAGCACTTTCTCCACAAAAGACCCTCACAGCCTGAACAAAGACTAACAATCTATAAGGCTGGAAATAACCAAGATAAACAACATGTTCAGCTGAATCAGTAAAATCCTGAAAGAAACACCAAATGAGAAACTGTGAGGGAGCTTTACCTTCTCCAGCTGACTGTGAACGTGCTGAACAATCAAATCCAGCGCAACAAAGTTCTCTCCCCCTGAAAATCAGACAAGTTTAAGACACACGCAACAAGAATGTACTTTTAACTGAAATATCTGTCTAATTAAAGTTATTCAGTGCTTACACAGAGATGAGTAACAATTGATGTTTTTGGTTTCAGATACCATAACACGACACTTATTAATATGAAACTGGAATCAAATTCACCAATATTTAATGTTGTTTTAGCCCAGACAGCAGTGCTAAAGATTTGCTTTTGACCAGAACAAGGATACTTCATTCACCTGTGTATTTTATATCAGATGAAGCCCAGTAAGACCAGTACCAAGTAAAGAGCTGGTATATTTCTATTTAAGAAAGCAAATTTGACCACTGACCTCTGGGCACCACAATGTCAGCCACCTGCACTGTGGGCTCGATGTACTGTTCGAACGCTGGCTTTACAAACTTATTGTATTGCTTGATAATGCCACTAATGTCCCGCCCGCGCTGTGAAATGTCCCTCTTCAGCCTCCGTATCAGGCGGATGTCAGAGTCCGTGTCCACAAACACCTTCATGTCCAGAAGCTGTTGATGGGAAGAGAAGGGGAGTCTTTAATGAATCTGTACTGGTGTTGATTTATTCTGTAGATATGGACAGCTAGACATCTCACATTTCATCACTTCTCTATGGAAAAAAAGAAACCAACAAAAAAAATGAATGAATTAAAATGAATTGTTGTTGAGAGGTTGATTAAGTGGACCACGAGATGACTGTTTACTTACACTGTCAGATTATATTGGTTTCACTCTAATGATTTAATTATTATCATATTATCGAGTCTTCTGCTGAATGTTTTCTTGATAAATTGTTTAGCCAATAAAATATTCATGTTAATCAATATTTGACAGTCGATTAATGACATTCGATTTTCACACACCGCAAGATAAAATATTCAAATGACTTGTTTGGTCCAGAATCCAAAGATATGCAATCTATGAACATGGAAAACAAAGAAAACCAAGCAATTTTCTGATTTTTTTTTTTTTTTTTTAACTCAAATTGTTAGGGATTAATTTTCTGTTTATCAATAAGTCGATGAATTGACTGTTTCTCTGAACCCCAGTATATTAAGTATAGAATAAATTAGAGCTGAACGATATGCAAAAAGTAGTCATATTGCGACTGAGTCATGATTTCAGTTGGAGTGGTCCTTTTTGCATTTCATTTCACTGAAAAAAATCTAAAAATGATGATACTGTGATTTTTGCCTGGGCTTGTTCCAAACAAACATGTTCCTTTACATCTGGAGAATATGATTCATAAGCTGGGGCGTCTCTGTAGCACCGCAACGCTTCATTTATGGTCTGTTGTGACACATTTTACCCTTTATCAAAAAAAATAAAAAAAAATTGTGATTTGGTTATTGCACTTGGCCACATTGCAGTTTTGATCATATTTCGATTAATTGTTCAGCCCTAATATAAATGCATAGAAACAAGCAGAAACAGGCTTCACATTTAAACCCTGTGAGAGAAGCTGACAGCGCTTGTGTTGCTTTGTCGCACAGTGAAAAAGCAGCACTCTGAGCTGCTTCCATGGTTCCACATTTTTACAGCTGAAACATGACGCCGGGTTCAGCAACGCTGAAGAATCAGAAGTGTGACCCGAGGAGACGTCAGTTATCACCGCTGGTCCGTCTGCTGAGCTCCATTAAACTGAACCTTAACTCAGCAGAAACCAGGAAAAATCAATGTGGCAGCATCACAACAGAGGAGCAACAACAAAGAAGAAGCAGCCTCGCTCTCACAAAGAACCACTGGTGACTGGTGGAATGAAAGGGGGGTTTCAGAGTGATTTAGATGAGGGGGTTGGAGGGCTACAGGTATAACTCATTTGCACAACGAGCCAGTGGATTCTGTCTGCTGTAAATCTGACAAACTGACCAACCAAAAGGTGGCATGTTGCTGGATAAGCACGGCTGTCGGCCTGTGGAATGAGGAGTGGATTGTTTCCAAAAGGTTAGAGAGCGAGGCAGCGGCTGTAGATCATTTTCTAACCTGCTCCAACAGGAACATCAGGAAAACTGAGGACAACACTTTTATTTTATGGGTCTGTAATTTCAAAATAATTTCCTATGAACTTTCTTATTTTGGTTTAAAATCAGCATTTCTTTTGAGTTAATTCTTATACATTAGTTGTTTGCAGGAAACTTGAAAATGATGAGGGAAATTAAGGACTTGGTTTCTATTGTTTTCACATTGGTCCAGTTGAAGTCATGTATTTACCAATGAGTGATGACCACTTACACAAAAATATCAGGTTATATGATGTTTCTTAATTGTGTGAGTTGATCAGGATCGTCTGACAGCACTATTAACGACTGTATGCCATGCAATGGATTGTGTGATGCTGTTGAGTTCAAACTCAGATTAAGGAAAAAGAGGAAAAAAACCTCTGTTAAAAGAAGGAAGAGAGCCAGAAGGAAGAATGAAGTTTCACTTTCAGTTTGTGACAGTATTAAATCGGCGCACCGCTGTGTTCAGGGAAAACAAATCACAGAAAGGTGAAACGCCCGTGTGGACTCTTGGTGTCTCAGCAGAGAAAGACATCAACGTTCAGCTTGTGGAAGGACTTAAAGACACTACTGGTATGGATTAAATGAATATTATCAACCAGAAGAAATGAATGTTTGTTACTCTTATCTGATTACGAGTTATGGGGATGTGAATATTATTTAAAGTTATTTAAGCATAACGCTGCAATCAAAAATGTGAGAGTATGCTTTATTGTTAATGAAGTAGGACTAAACAAATGTACTGTAAAATATATTCACTTAAGTAAGAGGTGAATAATATCAAATTTAAAAGAGTGGAAGTTTGGGCAGGAGCCGAACACAAAATCTGATGTAACTTGACGGACGGCAAAAGGCAAAAGGCTCACGCACGTTGTGTCTTCTTCATCAACACAAGAGGAGGCTGCACTTACAATAACTTTGATGGGCTTTGCTACAGGATGCAGCTCCTGCACTGAGAAGCAACATCTAAGCAATCGTTTTAATGAATTTTAGATTGATGTAGTGCTGCAATATTAATAACTAACTTCTTATACCACAGAGAATGCAATCAAATACAAAACTATTTCTAACAAACACTGCAGGCAAGAGAAAAAGCCTCACACTTGGCCTGGCCAAGGTAAACAAGTAAATAAAGGTTATACACTCAAATGTCATGTTCATCTGACTAAACCTAATTCTGACTAATATAACAGTCCTGCAATAAATCCTCCTTCATGAAAGTTATAATGTTCAGTTTGTGTTGAAACGGTTTCAGAGAAGAGTTGATTCGACTGTGTGATCACTCTGGAGGCTGCAGTTTGTGCTGCAGTTGAACTGCATTATACAGAGAGCTGTTTCTGTGGTTTAGCCTGCCCTCACTCATGTTAATGAGGTGGAAAAATATAATAGAAACACCTCTGCATATAACAATTTAGTGGCACCACAAACTGCAGCCTCCAAACTGAGTCACAGGTTTCAACTTAGAAAAAAAACTAGAAAAGTAGAAAAAGTGAATTAGAGCCGTCACAGAGGACGATTTATATCAGCACTGTTGTACCAGGCTGCATTAGGTGTTCCTAATAAAGTGACAACTGAATGTGTGTCTGTAGCTCAGTTTCTTAAACCACATCTCCTCATTAGCATATCAGATGCCGCTTTAATTGACTTCCAACTCCAAGAATGGACACAGACCACAATTAATCACCGCGGACAACCGCTGTTATTAACTGAATCAGAGGGTAATCAACTACACAGCTGCGTCTCAGGGGAGGTAGTCCACCTTATCGCCACGGTCCAGCTCACTCACACACACTCTCACAATCACGCACAATCTCTCACACACACACACAAGCTTGAGGAGCACGATGCTGAGCAGCCATAAAGAAGACTCCTGTTCACTGCGTATGGATTTCCTCCGGCCCTCAACAGCATCATAATAAAGAACTGCTGAATTAATTCTCTCCTCATAAACCAGGTCTGCTCTCCTCATACAGCTGTTAATGGCTTTCATTTAACTGTTTGGACTGAATTTACATTTTGGTGTGTATTCTTAACCTTTAAAATTCAATTACATATTTAATTCTAGGGGGAAAAAAGATAATCAAATATTTTGACTGTAGAGAACAACACTGATATTTGATATTTAACAAAAAGTGTTATGCACATGTGAAATATTTCACCATAATCAGACAGATAAATTATAGACAGATAAGCAGTTATCTGATTTAATTTCCCTCCTCAGAATCAGAACCTTCAGCTCTTTATTAATCAGCCTGTTGTTTGTCTCTGAGCTGCCAGAGCCATTAATCAGGTCCGACAGAGACACTGAACAACACAAGAGAAATCTGATCCCAACCCGATTTTTTTTTTTTTGGCAGCATCTGAAATATTAAAACATTCAAACTAATTTGAAGTCATCATTTTGGTTTTTGAAATCGTGGATTGATTAGAGACGTCTGCTTGTCGAGGATGGATGATATTGTGTTGTTCTAAATGGGGCTTGATGTGGGAAACATGTCAGGTGTGTGTGGTTTAAAAACACAATGGGGCAAAGTCAGAGTGAAAATCTCATTTGTAATAGGAGATGAATGTGACCTTGGCGTGGTGAGGAAGAGGAGGAGGAGGAGGAGGAGGAGGAGGAGGGGAGGATTATACTGTTCTTACCTTCAGAAGCTCCTTGTTGGCGAAGGCCAGGATTCCCTCAAAGATGACGACATTGGCCCCATACACTGTTTTCTGTCAGGAATAAATAGATATTGATTAAACAGAGGTCTTTCAGGTGATGAAGCGTCCAAACAGCATTTAAGTAACAAAACTGGAGAACAAATTTGGCTACAACGATCTTGGTATAACCGTTCTATGATAAAAGACAAGCGGCACTTGTCCACCATGATATCCATGGCAAGTACCAGCAGTTTGACATTAATGTGCATCGTATCACTACCGTGCTCACATGTGCAAAAACACAGACAAAACTGGGGCCCGTTTATCTGTACCAGGGGTCAAAAACTTCACAAGGGGATCTTTTAAATTGTCTACTTTCTATATGAGCAAGCAGACACAGGATGTCAGCTGCTTAAAGGAAAATACAGGACGGCCACAACCAGCTGTTCTCATGTTCTTTGCTGTTATCTGATGAACCTCACTGCTCACTGTGAACCTGCTTTACTACCAAGGCAAGCAGCTGTGTGTGTGATGGTGTGTGTGTGTGTGTGTGTGTGTGTGTGTGTGTGTGTGTGTGTGTGTGTGTGTGTGCGTGTGCGTGTGGATGAGAGAGAGATTAATCACTGCTTCAATCAAAGACAAAATGATGCTGAGTATGTCACAATCCTATTACCTTCCTCTGACCAGCTTCATGCTAAAGTCAATGGGCTGGACACTTTAGTATCGATTCTGAGGAAGTGAGAGAGCAAGAGGGAGAGAAAAAGAGAAAGAGAGAGAGCAGAAACAAAGAGGGATGGAGAGAGAGAGGGAGGGAGAGGGAGAGAGAGAGAGAGAGAGGGAGGGAGAGAGGGAGGAGGTGAGGTTGTGTGTGAAGCAGAGAAAGTGAACTCTAAAGAAACAGATGAGTGTTTATCGATTTGTTCATTTCCCTCTTAGCTTTTAGCTAAGAGATGATTTAGTGAGTCTTTAACATGTTTAAATGTTGGTGAGAGAAAGAGAGAGAGAGAGAGAGAGAGGGAGAGAGAAAAGGTGACCTCCAGTTTTACCAGAGAAGAAACAAGAAAACTCGGCTACGCCCTCTTGTTCATCCATGTAACTGGTAGAAACACACACACACACAGTATATACAGCCTGCAGTTGGGTGGCCCTTAAAGGCCTCAGCACCCTCGGGGGCCAGAGGCTTAATTACATCCAGCACAGTACAAAAGGCCCATAAAATGATTTCAGAGTCACAAGTCGTGATAGGCGATTTCCCGCGTGGTGTTGGTGCTTTTCAGCCATGAAATTACACTGCAAAGAAATAGAGAGTAGTTGTCAGAGTACTACACTGCCAGATTGATTCCTCACAATGCTTCTGGGAGGGGATGTGTGCTCTTTGCTTGGGTTAATGTCCTGTAAACTAAATCCTTAATAATTAGCAAATTAGCAGGCAGCTCAATTGGCATCAGCTCAAACGATGAATACATCCCCAGGGGTGTTCAGTGATTTGTAACAGCAACGGTAATTTTAATCCTGGAAAAAAAACACTGATTCAATTTTCTTTTTATGGTGAAGAGAACTGACATGTGCTGTCCCACTGAGGCCTGTGTCCCTGTTCTCCAACTACAAAGACGACATGGAAATATTATACATGATTATCACCTCTGCTTGTAGATCTACCTGCTTTATTTATATAGTTAACCTTTTCAGTTCATGTCCAAAAAATGCATTTGTGTTTTACTTTTATTCATCCGCCTCTTCTCATTCATTCTTATTATCAAAATGACAAATAGCACTTTATCAGAATATAGATGCTGTCACATATGAGGAGTTCATCACAGATCAGTAATCCAGTTTATCACTAATATCTGTGAGGTTTTTCAGTAAATCAATAAATAAAATAATCACAAATTAATAAAGTAAAAACAACATAGATTTGGTCAAAGTAACTCAGATGTGATCTTTCTGACTTCAGAGAGGTGAACACTCAACAACACCTGGGGAATTATATAAATAAGCATAATATACAATAAATAACGGCTATTTAAAGAACTCCTTACAGCCTCTAACACCATTAACCAGAATGGGACACCACCACTTCAATGCTCACAAGTCAGCTGCCACAAAAACACACAAGGAGGGGTTACCAGAAAGCACAATGGCTTCTTTTGCTTGTAAGGTCCAGGACTTGTTGTTGTGCTGATAAACAGTGAGACAGACCACTCGGTTTGTGTGCAAGCTTCACATACACAGTGGGTGGGACACCGCCTTTCTGCCGGGACTGATAGTGAGAGGTCGTCGTACCAAAGATACTGAAGAGCCGTAAAGACTGCTGAAACTTATCACCAACATACACACATCTCCACTCCGGAGTTCTCAGAGGTTCAAAGTATGATGAAGGTCTTTGGTGGGAAACACAAAAGTTAAAAAAAAAAGAACAAAGAACCAAGGAACTCTTCTGACAGAAAGCTCACACACTGACAAAGGATGTTTGTGCCGCTACACGCGGGTTGTTACTCAGCTAATTTTTAACATGTATGATCCATGTTTTTTCAGAATTTCACTATGAAACAGCGTCTGAATGATGAGCGACGACTGTCCTGGATCTGTCTTCATTTTTTACACACAGATTTTTTTAGTCTTTATAATCACAAAAGGTGCATATTTTGACAACAAACTTAATATGAAGAGTATGATCAGAGTTGTGCACATAAGAACAAAAATTCTCCTGTGCGACAACTTCAACTACAAATCAACTAGTTCATAAAACAACACTCATTTCCACATCACTGCTTTATGTCTCCATGTGTTCGTTTCTACTTAAATCTGGGACACTGGAGGAGAATCTGAGTCCTAAAGATCAGTGAGTAAACAGGCTACGGAGAGAACGATTAGCAGCAATAATTAAAAGACTTCAAACCCCACTGCTATTACTGTTTCCCCATTAGTGAATGGAATTGATTGTGTAAAGTGTTTATGGGCTGTGCCGCTCCTCCGGCTCGGTGAGCCTAAAATAGTGTAATACAGTATCAGTTGTCATCAGTTATGAGCTGCATGACTGCCATGTGAAGTTGGTGCCCGTGTAGCTCGGTCACAACAAATTGGAGGGTACACAGGCGTTCCCACAAAGCCTTGCATCCACCCTCTGATGATGAAATTTACATCACTCAGAGCCCAGCGGACCCCCGCGGGTCAGACACACCAAGTATAACACCAGTCTTACCCATTCTTTGCGTCTGCTGTGAGAGGTGAAGTCGTACACCGGCACTTTGATGCTTTTCCCTTTCTTCAGCTTCCTGAGGACGGTGACCAGCAGCTCGAAGTCGAAGGCATCAGGGTGGTCAAAGTTGTACTCGTTTTTAGCTGCCAACTCCTGCTCCTCTTTGTTTAACACCTGGAAACACAAACAACGAGTTAGCCATGCAAGATTCAAGACTAAAGATGGGACTGATGTTGCTCGGTTACAGTTATTTTATAAGAGCAATGGTGGTGTAGCAAATTTCAATTGTATCATTGTGCATTAGTGTTAAAAATCTTTACAATTACAGCTGATAAAGTTGTTGAAAAGTCTGTGTTTTTCTCAGCGAGGTGCAAAGGGAACAGGTTGATAATGCACTTCAGAAATGAGGCAGTTAATCCTCCCTTCTTTAACAAGCAGCTAATGGGGTGTGTTAAATGTAATACAGCTGGTACTTTTTCTGGGAATGAAACACATAGTGTGTGTGATTATGAAATGATGTTTGATGTCTTAAGATGCAAGAATGGAAAAAATTAGTTTTACTGATCAAAAAACATCTTTAATCTTTATATCTTTATCTTCTCATTGGAAAGGAAAGTTTGCATCGACTGCAATTCTTGAAATCCACCCACAGACTTCCTGTTGCCTCGTCTCCACTCTCTTTTTTATCCACATTTGTCCTGGTGCCCTTTAGTGCCGTCTATCAAAGGCATAAAGTCCGCAGAGATATATTTCACCTTTAAAAGAATATGCACCAGCTCAACTGTTACATTAAATTTAAAGAGGCTCAACAGACCAGAATGTAAGGTACTGCCAGCGCCAAAATTGTCCTCTCCCATTCACCTTCAACACATCACTAGATATCTACTGTATGTGTGTATATATATATATGAGCCACCTTTAATTGAGAGCAACAATTCTCAGCTGGTCATTTTAAAGCTCATATCTAGGATCTAACAGCGCCAAGGATCAGAGCGGATTTCTCCTTTAAGACTGAACCCACCCCACTCATTTCACTCACTGATGTTAAATGAATACACAACAACCAGCACCAATCCATAGAGACATGCAGACATAATTGACTCTCTTGGATTCAGTGAGTCGAGGAAACGGAGAACTCATCGACCTCTGGTCTCAGAGGAGAGACGCCTGTAATTGCTATGACCTATGGTGTTTAAACGGTTATCGTCAGAGGCTTTTACTCACTGTGCTGACATCAGCACTGCAGCCCTCAGTCCAGTGCTTTATCCAATATATCCCGGACTGATGAATAACTAAAAGAGAGCTCATAATTGCAGTAAGTAAAGCTGCTAATGTTCTGTAATCACTACTCTTTAAATGCTTGTTTATATTTTAAATGACATTAGTTTGAGTTTAGTACCTTGTAGAAGGAGTCCATCGAGAGCAGAACCACCCAGGGAACGTCCAGAGCTTCAATGATCTTATTGGCTACTGTGGTTTTACCAGAAGCACTTCCTCCACACAGACCTACCAGAGGAAAACACACACAACCACAAGTGTTACCAACAGATAAATATAAAACCTGCAGCTCCACATGTGGTAGACATATTTAAACTACCACAGAAATCAGGCAACATCTGTGTTGTATTAGAGGAAGACAGCAGTGGGTTTTCATTTTTTTGTTGTTGTTGTTTGAGTTGTGGTACATCTGCAGAGCATGTTCGGTCTTTAAAATGTCAGAAAATATCACCTTCAAATATTACAAGCAGCACTGCAAAACAAAAATACACTCGATTTACTGCAAATTCTACAAACGCTTGTAACCTTGGTTTCCTTGCCACATCATTTCTGTATCGACACAGACAGGCGAAGGATTCTCTACAGAAAGTTTGGACACGACAGCGCTGATGATGCGCTGCAGGAAGATCACGCCTCACCGCTCTTACAGAGAAGAGCTCCACTACACCTGTCAGTCCTCGTCACCTCTGCTGCTGCACTGCAGTCACCTGAGAGGTGGAGCCGGCTCTGTTCTGCCACCTTAATGAAGTCCCACATACAAACAGAGTATCTGTGCATTGTGGACAAACTGATTCGTTTTTCATTTTTCTCGCCCGCGTCAAGATCTCTACCTGCAAACACTGACATCTTGGGTTTTGACGAGCCTGGCATAGTCATGATAACATTTCTTTCTGGCATATTGTCCCTGTTTAGCAGTTGTTTGTATTGCTGCGAAACTTAAAAAAAACTACAAATACTGGTACCAAAAAAAAAAAAAAAACAGTCAGAATGAAGCCCTTCTTTACCTCACACAACCCGCCTGGGTTAAAGACCACAACAGCAATCCTTCAGGACAACAATCCTGGGCACCGGGCCAGAATGACAGACTGGCTGGGGAAAAAGGTGAAAAAGAGGATGCAGTTGCTGCGAACGGCTGTGTGTCTGTGCAGAAATAGCCTACGGAGCTTCTTCTGTGGTATAAACAACTCTCAGTGAAGTGTTGGGATGGGGTTTTTTGCACAGATAAGACCCATCAAGGTCAAAACTGCTGACTGGGAGACGGCGGAAAGAAACACTGCAGTGCTGCTAATTTCTATGTATGATCATAGTGTCTGAGGGGTTATAGAAATACTGGCTCCCACTTGTAAATTCATGTATTAAATAGAAAAAAGAGCTTGTTTACTGCGTCCCTATAGATTCAGTATAGATGACAAATTCTGAGTGTGACGCCTGGCCACTGAAACAACAGATAAAACTACCTTTTCTATTGGCAATAAAACCAGACTGTAAGATAGCAGCAACCTCGGGTATCGATGATGCTTTACAATATTTCTACCTTTCTCTCTTTGTTCATTCATCCATCCGTCTTTTTTGTTGTCATCACTTCCTCTTCTGTCTCCATCTCCCAGTGAATAATGTTGGTTTTTCCTCTGTCCGGCTCCCTGCTGTTGCACAGTCTGGTCCTTTAAACCGGACCCATTTCGACCACAGTTACAGCTGAGTGTGAAATTGTGACCAGTCACCGTGGCCCATTGACAATAACAGATTGCCTACTAAAGATAATGTCCACCTCTCCCTCCACGTAATCCCGCTCATGCCAACCTGATGTGTTTAATCACGGGACATTGGCTCCGCGAATGTCAAACACACACATCACACACACACATGCACACACACAGTCTGTGTCACGGTTCATTTTACTGCTGCTGGGGCTCGTCCTGAGGTGGCCATGCAGTAAAGACTCAAGCCAGAGCATCATGAGCCAGAGTTTAAAAATATTTCACAGCAAGAATCTTTCTTATATTGAGAAAACTTCAAATCATTGATTAAGTCGTTTATCACAAAAAAAAAAACACCATGAATTTACAGTTCAGGGTCTAAAATAGGAGGATTTTCTCAGTTTCATACCATTAAAGAGGAATATTTCTCAGTTATGGACTGCTGGCCATAAAAAAAAGAAACTATTTGAGAATTTTTATGGGGCCGGGGCCCCTTGATTGTCCCTGTTGCCAGTTTAAAGATAAGAGGTGATCCAGCTCTTGCCGTCAGGGCGGCATCGAGGCTTTATTACAACCTGTCTGAGAAATTCAGTCCCTTTCTTCTTAAAACACATTTTCATCTTCTCAGCATATGCTGGTTTTATCTCGTTCCTGCTCGCCTGTATTTTCTGATTTGTCTGTGTCTGTTGGTTTTTATCTGATTGTCTCATCTCACCTGATTTCATTTTATAGTCTTTTATTGTTCCAGAGATGTTTTATAGTTAAACTACTTTGTAATTTTAAGATTTTGAAACGTGAGATAAGAATAAAGTTATTGTTATTATTGTTGTTGTTATTGAGAAACTGCAGCATTCTTTTTGCCACCATGAAAAACTAGAATCACCTCCTGGTGGTCGTCTGCCTCCTCCACTCAGACTAGTTTCAGGTTACATCCCTGTTTATCCACAGTCAGAGAAAATATGAACCATTTGTGTGAAATTTTGTCATAATTGCTGTGTGAAGTTATGGCTAAAAAGTGTTTTCTGAGGTCACACTGACCTTGAACTTTGACCACCAAAATCTAATCGGTTCATCCTTGAGTCCAGGTGAATGTTTGTACCTAACTTGAAGAAACTCCATCATGGTGTTGTGGAGATATCATGTTCCCAAGACTGAGACAAACGTACATACAAGATGCCCCATATGCCCCCCCCCCTGACTGTCGCCGGCGTGGAGGTATAAGAAATTAGAGAAGATCTATATTTTAATTCTGAGCTGTGGTATTCATATTTGATCTGTCAGATTACAGATGTACTCGACGTGCCAGGAATCCTCTTGTAATCTTAATCAAAGTAGTTGTGAACACACAGGACGACTGAAGTGTCCTTGTTCCCTCACCTATGACAAAGGCCTCTTTGAAGGTGGTCCCGGTGACGTTGTACCACGGCGGTCTGCCAGCGATGTAGATGGTCCGCTTGTTGGTCCTCAGCAGCGGAGGTTCCGTCTTCGACTGGCTCGTGGTCCGTTTCCGTGGAGATAAAGACGGGGTCAAAGGGCAGCGGTTGACACGGTTCGAGAGGCCATCCAAGGAATCATCTCCACTTCCACTGAGGATAAACACAACAGATGTGAAAGTCAGAAGCAGCTGACTGACTTCCTTCTACAGGTTCACCTCACTGGTCTGTTGACTGGACTTTTACCAAACACCTGTGACTGGTCAAAGTTTACCTGTGAAGAGGCAGCACTTGATCTGATTTAGTCTCTGTGACGTCTGCATGTTCACTTTAATTCTAATTTTGTGTGTGTATGTGTTTGTTGCCATCAGAAATGCCTTGTTAGCTCATAGTTGACCCCCTGCTGCTGCTCCAATACAGGCAATTCATTCATTTGAAGGTATCTGAAGGTTCCTCAAAGCTAAATGTGAGGCAGGTGTAACAGAACTGATGCTGTCAAAATCAGCCTTTTTCTTTCCAAGCAGCTAATCAGAGTTCTGAAGATATACATGGGAAGGAAATGGCGCTAATATTTTTTAAAACTGGCCCAAATTTGAGCCTTTAAATCCTTTTTTTTTTTTAACTTTTGAGGACTTGCAGATGCTCTTCTGTCCTGCAGAGAGATGAGAGGGAGTCTGTCTACTCCAGCGTCTCTCTCTCTCTCTCCACAGTGAAGTGTCTGCTGTCGGTGTGGGTGAGGGGGAGGAAGGGAGAACTTGCCAATCCTCCCCAGGAAATCACACCGCTGCCCTGGACACAGCAATGGCACAGCGTGGGGCCTCCATTCACATGAGTAAGGCTGTCATCACTTGGCACATTTTCTGAAATGACCTTTAGTGTGCCCTGGTTGTCCTCCAAAAAATGAATAAAAATGAAATTCAGTTTTAAATCTGGCAGTTTGATGCTGCCTCAATTAGCCCTAAATATGAACATCTGAAACATACAAATTATCAAGGTCTAACGGTGAAGACGTTTGTCATTATCCATGATAGTAATCATTTAATCAGGTTGAAATGCATTCCTGCTGCTCTCCATTGTCCAAATTCTGCATATTGATAATCATGAAGAGAAATTATTCAAATTCTAAAATGCTGCTTGGTGGATTGGGTTCAGCAGCTCAGGCCGGGCCGGGGGTGCAATAAACAATTATTTTCATCTTCAATTCACCTGCAGACTATTTTCTCAATTTATAATTTTGCTGCAAACCATTGGAAAAATAGATATTTACAGTCTCATAGAGCCCAAAGTGACGTCTTGTTATGACCCACTAACAGTTCAGACTCTGTACAGATTCAGGTAACTGTCCTACACTGTCCTGTATAAAGAACTAAATGGTTTAGGGCCAAAATACATTTCTGACCTTCCATTACAATATAAACCATCCTGACCTCTCAGGTGGTCTGGGACAGGTCTGCTCACTGTCCCCTGAGTCAAACTTAAACAGAGAAGCGGTCAGTTCACTTTTTATGCTCGACATATCCGAGACAACCTCCCAGAAAACCTGAGGTCTGCTCCAACTCCCAGTTTGTTTAAAAGAGGACTCAAGATCTATGCAAGGTATGATTATTCCTGGTGAAAAAGAAAAGTAAGTAAGTGAGCCTTTAGGGAACCATGTAAAGATCACCCACAATTGCGACAGAATCTGCTGGCTACAAAAAGCAGCAACTGAACAGCTATTTCTGTGCATGAATTACATGTATATGTATCCTTTAGTTGAGCAAATGTTAACCCAACTCATCATAAACGTGAGAAAATGTCACATATCAGCTAGCTGCCTTGCACTCCCTTTTATTCTCCAGTTTAGCACGGTCCCCATGGGAGATGTAATACATCATCTGAATGGACAAATGTTGGCACACCCAGAATATCCTGATGCACACACCTAGGTAGGTTAGACACCTGACCCCCCTGCACACCCCCAGTGCTACGTGTTATAAGCCAGCGTTAGCCACAAACCAACATTAGCTGGCGCTGTGATGTGCAGGGAAGCATTGCATTCAGTCTTCTATCAAAAGTAGATAGAGTAGCCAGAGCGTTTGTTATTACTGTCTTTCTTCATCAGAGCTATGTTTTAACACATCCCACTGAAGCTAGACATTTATAGTTGGTCTGTAGTCATGCAGAATTGTCCAGGCCGAGTTGAAACGCTAAGAAATCATGTTTTGTCAAGTATAAACGTTCACCAACAAAAGAAAACGCATAAATTGTTTAATTTTCCATAAGGTCTGGAGAAAGGTCCTAATAATATTATATAATAATAGTATTGACAGTTAGCTTAAGAGGCAGATACCTCTGCCTCTTAGCATAACACAGCTGAATATCAATTAGCAAACAAAACCTCAGACATGTATTTTATAATTTTGCCATGAACCCAGGTGTTGTTTTTGTCCTGTTTGTATTTTCCTCTTCTGTTAAGTCTTTTGTTCACCGCAGCCATGCTCACACAATGCATGTGGCAGCTAGCCAGCTAGCGGCGTTAGCGAGCCACCGTAAACCGTTTTCCCTGCCGTGCTGCGATTCGCGCCCGTGACATTTATACATTACATTTTTGTACCTGTCGGATCTTAACATTGACCGGTCCTCTTCCATCTCCTCATCTATCAGCCGTTCGTCTACCTTACTGTCGCTGCTTGTTGTTTCCATGTTGACTCGGCGTGGCGCGGAAACCAAACACCGGGAGCGTCATGACGTATGAACACGTAAGATGATGTTGTATTTTAGGTAATCGGAAAAAAGTGCTCAAACATGCACTGGTTAATAATTCACAATTAATTTGGGAATCGTGTTGAAATTTTGCTATACGTTGTATTAAATTAAAAAAAAAAAAACAATATATGAATAGTATGAAATTTAAACAACTTCAGCTCAGTCCTCTGCCTTTGTGCCTCGGTTACACTTTGGTCGACACAAAACTGAGCTGTTTCCTGTCTGATAATGTGCAATAGTACTCCATAGTAGTGCTATCTATTTGTGGATCATTTGGGTCCACTCTATCACTATCTTAAATTGAACAAGATGACAAAAAAGGGCCTAAATAGAGGCGATATAATGACATGAGTTTCATTCACACAATTTTACTATAAGTGCATGTAACAATCAACTTTGTAATGTCACTGATAAGGATAAGTGCTGTTTTTTCAAGGAGATCAAGGATGGATTACCAACAGGGACCCCAGACGACACGAGGCTCCAGACGATGCAAGTGTATTCAATATCATGTGCAAAAATGTGTACTGCTACATGATAGTGCTACTCCCTAGGCCTACTTTTTACCTCAATTACATGATAATTAGGATCCATTAAGTAATCGGGTTATATTGTTTAAATAAATAAAACGTCATTAGAGATGGCAGTTTCTTTCAGCTAATAAATTCAACTAAAATATACAGTTTGTGTCAGTTTTAACATGTTTTGAAAATTACAAAAGTCAGCATATGGCAAATAACTTTGTGCTAAATGTTTTTTATGCTTGTGAATGAAAGTATGTCAAATGTGAAACTTAGCTTCAAAAAGAACAGTGTATTAAACCAAAGAAAATTGATCAAGATGGAAAACTTCCCACTGGACTTGAACGCCGCTTTGGCGCGGTAATCATGAATGATTACCAGTGCGTATCTGATAAAACATTCAGAGGAAATTCTCACAAAACACGTAAAATATGGTATTTTTTATAACTTATAATACATAATTTTATAAACTCAGTCAAACAAAATGTGGATTTTAGATGATCATTAAATGGTTCACTTGATTACGTCCAGCTAATTATAGCCACAGAAGTGTAATAAGAAATAATTTTATACTGCGACTAAAAGCATTTATATATCCATAAAACTAAATAAAGCTTCATTTTTGAGCCATTCTTACTAGACCCACACCAGTATGTTTATCTGTTAACATGACATAGATGTATGTACAATATCTTCTTAGATATAATAGAGTACTTTAAATGTGGATATATTTTTGCATAAAATCTTGCTTTATATTTTTGAAACTGCTGAGAAACGACATTTATTGTTTTAAATGTATGTTTCAAATACATCTGTTAAGGCCTGCTCTTAAACATGACAAGCTGTAGATATAATTTTATTGGACTGATAAGAAAATAGACTGAAATTCAGTTTAAGAAAATATCTGAAGGTTATCTTTCAAGACAGAGACAGGTGTTAATTTATTTCTTATAATGCCATAAATCTTTGTTCTTTATCTGTATAAATCTGTAATAACATTTACCGTTTATGGCCTTTCATTTCAGCTTGGCATAAATCTGAGGAGCTTCTCATATTAAATTAAATCAAGCTGTTGTAAATTAATGTAAAGTGACATGTAAGGTCGAAGTAAAAAAACAAAATGAGAGATTTTAGACAAATAGCTGCGCATTTAACGTCAAATTGTGCAGTGAAATGATAAAATGTAGCCTAATATATACTTTTATGTTTCACAAAAGGGTTTAAATACGTTATTTGTTGTAATATATATAAGCAGAAGTATTTCAAACCTTCCGAACATTGATTTTCGTTCATACTGCTGCTTGCCCCATTAGGATTCACCAACCGGAGGTGTCCTGTCTGCACCGGGTGATCAGTCAGACTCAGTCCTGTGAGTGTGAATAGGGGTTAGTCGTGTCCACTAACAGCAGCTGCAGTGTGGAGTGTACATTACAGTGCGCTGCGCCTCATCACTGCTGCTGCAGCTCCATGATCGAGGCTACAACTCCTACCAAATTAAAAAAAAACCCAAAAACCTCCCTCCGAAAAGCAGCGCCTGTGGTTTCCTCCTCCTGCCTCTCAGAGCCGCAATGAAGGAATGTATTCGTTTGTTCTGAAGTGTCGCTGCTCACGGACATGAGGACTTTTCCCCGCGTCGAGTGAAGATCAGGAAAAAACCGGACCTGTCGATCCACACCGGCAACTCCTGCAGCATCCTCCAAAATATAAAAAAAAATATAAGAAATATATATATATATAGACAAACACTATCTCTCCCTCAGGACTGACACAGACTGACTGACTGGCTGACTGACTGGCTGACTGACTGGCTGACTGACTGCAGGGCTGGATAAATGGATAATAACGCCGCAAATTCGGAGAAATCGCACCTGATACACGAGAAGAATGCCAAGATGTATTCACTAAAACTACAAAGGTGGGAGAAACGTCACGTCTCATTTAACTGCAGCTACATGGAGAATTATACTGCATGTGGGAATATGATGCTATTTTACCCAAACAAACCTAATGTTAAATTTTGCACGTGCATCTCATGAAACATGTTTATCAAAAATGTGAAAAAAAAAACTTTTTAAAAAAAAAATCATGTCAAGTTTGAAGAAAGTGACCAGTAAGTATCGTTGAAGGGGGGGGGGGGGCGGGGGGAGCGAGCAGTGAGGAGTGTGAAAGTGGATTTTCTGTTTGCAGGTTCGTATGTTGTGTTCAGGTTTGTGTGTAACACTAACGAAGCCGCGGTGGGAGCGGCTGTTACTGTGGTGCATGTTAAGCAGGCTGCGCCGCTCTTGCCGGGGCTGTTTTATGTGAATGAACAAATTCATTTCCATGCTTGGCTTGTTTCTGGACAGCCTGTGACAAATGGCCCCGGGGCCAGTTCACTGAGCAACGCTAAAAACTCATCATCTGTCATTAGGGAGGCATGAAGGAGCAGCAGCAGCTCCCCGCACGGTCAGTCTGCATGGGACGGAAAGAAACGGAAATCACCGAGAGTAATTACACAGTAAATACTTGCTGAGGTGTTACGGGTAGATAGGCTACCACAAATAAATCCTGAGTGGATTTTTTTTTTAAATAGAAAATATTAGGAAAAGAAATTCAGAATGAAACAGACATTTCAAAAATAAGGTCTTTGTCCTATACAATCATAAAAAACAAACAATAATTAACAGTTTAGCGCAGGGAAAATGGCAGAAAGTCTGATTCATTTTACATTTTTTAAATGTTTTAAATTTGGAGTTGTAGGGAAAAAATTATGCGAAAAGAAAATTAGAATCAAGTGCAATCTAATTATTGTTTATATCACATATAAATCAAATAGCCTAATTAAAACAAGATCTTGGCTTAAATATCAAACAAAAAAAATATAATTTTTACAACTGGAACATTTTACATTTGATCCTTCAGTAGGAACACACCTGCTGGTTTACAACATCCAGCTCCTGCAATCAGGTGGATTTTAATGTAGACATTTAAAGAAAAAAAAAAAAAACTAATGTGTCATAATCAATATTCCGCATGTAGGGAGGAAATGATCCCTCGTGATGTGGATCGTCAGCAGGCCTCACGATGCGTCTGCTGCCCCTCCACCTCATCAGTAACTGTTGTAATGACAGGCTGTAGGAGCTGGAGCTGGAGCTGGACTGATCCCTCTGATAAACTCTTCCACGCGTCCACAGCAGCTGTTCCTCACCTTTTTTTTTTCCTTTTGTTTTTAAGGCAACACGTGAGGTGACAGGGGGGTTTTACGCTTTATGAGCAAGAGAGGAAGAAAAAACCTAAACCTCCACCTCATCAGTAACTGTTGTAATGACAGGCTGTAGGAGCTGGAGCTGGAGCTGGACTGATCCCTCTGATAAACTCTTCCACGCGTCCACAGCAGCTGTTCCTCACCTTTTTTTTTTCCTTTTGTTTTTAAGGCAACACGTGAGGTGACAGGGGGGTTTTACGCTTTATGAGCAAGAGAGGAAGAAAAAACCTAAAAAAAATATATATATATATATATATATATATGTAGAATATGACGCATTTTTAAATTGCCATTTACAAATATTATCAGACTGTTGCTGCGGATATTCAGGCCTCTGAAAAAACCTTCACTGTGAAAAAAATGATCTTCCAGAGATAAAAGAAATCATTACTATGGGTTCAAAGCCAGGTTGTGCCCGCGTGCTACCGTGTGTTCATTCCCACGTGCGTATGTGTGTGTGTGTGTGTGAGAGAGAGCGATGTGCATATGGCACTACATTTGGGATTTCATGCACCATTTGCACCGTGTGTGCGTTTGTGTGTGTGTGTGTGTGTGTGTGTGTGTGTGTGTGTGTGTGTGTGTGTGTGTGTGTGTGTGTTTACTGTGTCACCTTTAGCATTTTTAGCATAGTGCTTTATAAGGAAGTGGCATCACTCATTTACACTTACATATATGCAGTAGGCCTATAATACATATTATAATATAAAAATATACAGTATGATGCTTTTTATAATGTAAATATATATAAAACATTCAGGTAAGACATTTTAACTTAACCCTTTCAAATGAGTCTGCCTTTGTGAAGGCTCGTGAAAAGTCTCTCTGGCTATATGTACTTCAGTAACAGGTGGAGCTAAAACTACTTGTGGATTAACCACAGTCAATAAACAGAAAATTAATCTGCACCTGTTTTGATGATCACTGAATTGTTTCAGTTATTTAAAAAAAAATGACAACATTTTGTAATGTCAGCTTCTTCTGACACATTGTTTTGTTTCTTTTTTAAACATGATGGTAAACTGAATATTCTTGGATTTGGGATTTTAGATTCTAATATGTGACCTTTCTGCTTTCAAAAAAAAGAAAAAAAATGAAGCTGGTACCAGACAATGTTTGACATTTTTGTCACAACTCAAACAATGACTTCATTATTTAACTGATTTAATGGACTAATTGTTTCAGCTCTAGTTTGATCACTTTAAACAAATAAAAACGCCTGTGAGCGATGGACAAGAGTTCCAACAACAAACTTCACCAAAGCACGACATCCAGAACAGTCTGTGAAGTGACCTCACTTGACCACACCCGAAAAAACTGGCCAAATATAAACCTCAGGATGTGGATCTTTTTTTTCTTTTCACCAACTAAAAACCAACCAACCAATTCTGCAAGCAACCACCTTAACCCTCCATTTAAAGAAGAAATAATAGACATGGCACCATTTTGTATCAGTTAGATCAGTTAGAAAAATAGAAATCTCAAGTAATGATGACAAAAGTTGGTATAATATACAGAACATCAACACATTCCCTTTCATATCATCACTTACTTATTCATTACTGTGTCTTCATGATATTACCCAGCTGTATTTACCAAAGCCTGTTTACTGGATTGTTTGCTCACTGGTAATTGTGACAGTTCTGGCAGCAAGTGAAGGCAACATAATTGGTTGTGGGTTAATGGGAGTTTGGTGGAAGATTCCGTCGCTGCTGCAGCAGCTTCCAGGAAACAGCTCTGAGCCACTCTGGATCTAGATGGACTCTGGTCACCAGCCTGATCTCTGGTGGCTCATAACTTGTACAGTAACATACTCAGATTAGAGGCAAGTGTAACTTGATGTTCCTCATGTATTCCAAGGAGATGGATCGTTAAAATGATTATCAAAACAACCTTGGAAAATATCGTCTCAGAATATTAAATCTGGACTGGAATTATGGAAGACCGATAAATTATCATTAAAAAAGTTTATTGGAGAATGTTGGCTGCATTATAAATTTAACAGAGAAACTACAGCTGTTTATCCTCTGGGGGACATGAATGTGTAAACCAAATGTGATGGCAACCCATCGAACAGCTGCAGTAATATTTTACATGGTGGTGCCACAGGAAAAGTCAAGGGGATTATCAAAATCAGTAGGATTCATCCTCTGCGCACAATGAATATGTGTACCAAACCCATCCAGTAAATGTCAAGACATTTGACATTTGCCAAATCAGAAAAACAACCGAACCAGTCAGAGCTTTGAAGGGATTATGAAGAGGGATGTCGTCTTCTCATGTCAGAGCCAGAAAAATAGCAACAGAAGAAATTCCCACAAAAATGGCAGCAAGCATGAGACCCAAAGTGATCAATATTAGATAAATACAAAAGCATGAGCCAATCACATACAGGAACTGACCCTGCCCAATGACACAGTAAGGTTTTATGGGGGTTATGTCCTGGACTATTTCTGACCTCCTGGAAGTTACTGCTGCAGGCAAAGAAACGGTTTGTTACCAGGCTGTTTCCAGTCTTTTAGCCACTCAATGATATGCAACAAAATGGCAATCCAGTCTCTGTATCAGTCTACAAAAACTCACAAGTGCTAAATAACAATGGCATCAATAAGATCACCATCGACGAACACTTATCCCTCCACAGACAAAGCATTGTTCATTTCTGCTCTGCAGCAGTCTTTTCTCACTGCAGGCACTGTTATGTCAGCTACAAATAATAGTTTATGGCGCTTTGATGAAGCAGATTCCGGCTGTGATTAAAGGCTGGATGGGTTTTTTTTTTTTCCACTGGGCAGCTCCTCTGAGTGTGTCTTCATGTCGTATCATTTCACAGATCACTGAACACTCCCTCAGGTCTCTGCACTGCTGACACCGAGTGTCAACAAACAATGGAACCTGCCCTGTGGGATATTGACTAACAGATGAACGCTATCTCAAAATGAAATCTAATATTCATAATATGTAGGAGAGCGCAGCTTGTGGTCAGCGCTGTCATTTCGCTAACCAAGCACTAAATGCGACAGTTAATAACAACCTGAGTCAATGTCACTTTTAAGGTGGTGCAGGAGGATGAACGCTGCAGAAATGTTCAAACCACCTATTACTTTGTAAGGACGCTGATATTAAATATGAGCCATAAGGAAATAACAGTAACTGTAAAGCTCTTTTATTTCCAAATGAAATAACAGGAAATTCATTTTGGCTGCTTGTATTCGCAATCTTGTTCTTTTGGTCGCTGCACAAAGCTCATGATCACAAATGAGGGTTGGAACGCACATCGACGGGTAAATCCAGAGTTTCGTCTTCCGGCTCAGTTCCACCTTCACCACAACGCTACAAGATACTTAAAGTCCTTCGTTTGTGGCAGAAATTAGCTCTGAACCCAACATCCTGTCCATGAAAATCACTGATGGGATCGGTGACAAGGGACGACCCTGGCGGAGGCCAACACCAACAAGAAACACGCTTGACTTAAGGACTAGATAGCCCATACTCCCATAGTGATGAGTACAGTCAGTTAGAGAAGTAAGTGAAACAGATGGCAGTTAGGAGTGTTGTGCTTAAACTAACAGGCAGTATGTGGTAACAGGATATTTGGCAGGTCCTGATTTCTGTTTCTTAAAAAAAAGGCCTTCGAAGGTTACTCAAATAAAATTTTGTATGTAACTTTAGAAAAAACTGAAACTGGAAAATCCCCAGGACTGTTCTTCCAGACCTCTGACCTCATGAAAAATTCATATGTAGATAAATTTGATATTTTTCAATTGATTAATCCATTCACCCATCTGTTTTCTGTTTCTTATCCAGGCTGTGTTTAATGATAAATGAACTAACTCTAATATTATTAGGAATTATATACTGCTGGATGTGGTGACAAAAATGTGATTTCATAAATAAATAAATGTACTTGGTGAGGAGTATTAGTGTTACTTATGAGGTGATGGTAAACTGTCAGTAAACGGCAGTATATATCTGTACTGGTATGACTGTGGGACAGATACTGAATGGATTTCTATTTGGTTTTAAAAATGTCATGAACCCTGTAGAAACCCTGGGTAGATAGATTTGTTGTACGACTGCAAAGCTTTTGCAGACTTTAGCCATGCTGTGTTTGTTCATCGTTGTTTGTCTGTATTTGTACAAATCTTTTAAAGGCGACCATATTGTCCTGTTTTTTCTGCATAATCACAACATGCTCAAGGCTTCAGAGCACTCCAGTGTGTATCCATGTTTTATGTATGTAGGCTAGGTGTGTGTGTGTGTGTGTGTGTGTTTGTGTTTGCTCTTATGTCCCAGTGGCATAATTGAACAGAATCTGTTTCCCGCTCGGCTGACTCTTTTCAGCGTGGACATCCCCTAAGACGTGTGTGTATGATAAAGGCTAATCATGGTACACTGGCAATCTCCTATATGAAGTGTGTGACATAAAGTGCTTGTGTGTGCGTGTGTGTGTGTGTGTGTGTGTCTGGGTGTGGTTATCTCAAGTGAGCTCAAATTAGTTTTTTTCCACCTCATTAGCCACATCATTGCAGCTCCCTCTCACATGGAAACCTGGTTGTGTGTGTTGATGTGTGTGTGTGTGTGATGAAAATGGAGAAGTCAGCATTTTGTTTTATTTCCATGATTCTAATCCCGCTCTATGTGCGTTGTATGAAGTATATCTACATGTGTCACTCACTGACAGTTAAGTAAGTGTAAGTTAAGTAATCTGGAGCTAGAGCCAGCAGCTGGTTAGCTTAGCATAACAGCAAGACTGGTAACAGGGGGAAACAGGGAACCTGGCTCCGTCTAAAGGTAACAAAAGCCACCAATGAAAATTCGTGTGCTACAGTGTCCTTGTGAGTGTTACCACCACAGTTTTAAACTTCAATAAGTGCATTTTTATTCACCTCCTCTCATGTCTATTTTCAATTTGCTCAAAAATTTGCGTTTAAATATTCTAGTTTAAATATCTCAAAAAAGCTTTAATTCTTGCCTGAGATGGAAAAGTTTCTAGTGAATAAATTGTGACGTACATGAAGTGTGGCAATAAACATTAGAGAGGTAGGAGACTGTAATATTTCCGTCACACATTGTTTTCAATTGTTTGATGTTTGACTGGAGCTCTCTTAGTAACATCACCAGTGGTTTAATGGCACCTGACTGCAGGATTAGTGCCACCATGTCTATTTCTATACACTTTACTCCTGATATTCTCATAACAGTTGTAGATAGAAAAGCAAATTTTCTGGAAAGATTTGTACTACATTTGGATGGAAATTCAACTTGTGTTTTTAGACTTCTACGTTACTTTCACCTGTTTTAAATACAGCTGTGCTTTTTAATTATTTTCAAGGGCATTTGGTGCTTTTATCAGACAGTACAGAGCAGAAAGATGCAACAAAGGTCCTCAGTCAGATCTGAACTGGGGTCGATGTGGTTCATCGCCAACATCTTCCCCCTTCAGCCACAGGGCCGTCCAACTGTTGTTTCAGCAGCATTTCAATTACTTTCGGTCTTGACGTTAAAACATAGTGATTAAATGCCACTGAAAAACAAATTTAGCCGGGTATGAATCTCAATGTCTCAATGTTTCAACGTCTCAATGTTTTTTGATCTTCAAATCCCCAAATCTAGATCAATGCTTTCTGAAACCAGTCATCTGGATAACAAACAAAATCAACATTCATAAAACATACATAACATAACCGATCACACATCCTCCCCACTGTCAGTATTAATGGATTCCAGCTGGTTCTTTACTGGATGGCCTGTCTTAACATTGTTCTACTTAAGTTAACATCGATTGTAACCCACTGTCAGATTTCTACTTTGTTCACCATGGTGGTGCTTCCAAACAATAATGTGCTCTGCTGCAACTTAAATTACAACTGTAGGTCTGCTGTTGTTACAGAATGAAAACACACCTGTAATGTCAATATGTACAACAACAACAACAACAACAACAACAACAACAACTGAAGCCTGAACTATCTGAAAATAGACCTGCAATTATCACAGAGAAGAATCACCACCTCGTTTTATTCTGTTTGCTTTGGATTTCATCTATATGCATTTTGTTCAATACTGATGTCTGAAAAAGTGTCGGTGCAGCATTTTAATGATTTATATTTCATATTATTATTGTTTTTGAATATGTTGCATATTTAAAAAAGAAAAAAAAACACTCGACTGCCTCCAGGAGTTGCCAAAGACACAAATGCTCAAATCCTCCACATAAAACTGCACCAATGCAAGTGACGGACTTCCTGCGTCTTCATGAACACATACCTTTTGTGCCCCTGCAGCTCCTTTCCAGACTCCAAAGAGCAGTTCCCCGACTTCCCTTTTCAGAATGGAGGTGTGGCCGGCGCCATCGAGCTGAAACGACCCGTCGGTGCCCACTGCCACGGTGCCAAAGCCTCGGCGTGTGACGAGAGCGTGGACAAGATGCTGGCCAAGAAGAAACTCTACATTGCCTCGGCCATCTGCCTCGTCTTCATGATCGGCGAGGTGATAGGTAAAAGATTAGAAGCTCAAACCTCTTTCTCACAGAACTGAAATGAATAGAAAGGCCATTTCTTTTAAATAAAAAAAGGGTCAAAACAACCACACATACAATGAAGAGATGAGTGAAAGGCGTCTGTTGTGTCTGGATTTACACCTTTTTTTTTTTAGCTTTCAGAGGTTTTACCACACACAAATGAACACGGATGTCTTTTGGGGTTTTCTACAGGAGGCTACCTGGCCCACAGCCTGGCCATCATGACTGATGCCGCCCACCTCCTCACAGATTTTGGCAGTATGATGGTGAGCCTGTTCTCCCTGTGGATCTCCTCCAGACCGCCCACCAAAACCATGAACTTTGGTTGGCACAGATCAGGTCAGAACCAGAGATCAGACGCCTCTGAGCGCACGAAGGGATGTCTTAAAGGATGGATGAATGATGATTTATTTACTGATGTATGAATATTTAAGAATCACAGAAAAAAAAAACGCAACGGTCACAGAACAGTCCTGTATTTAAAACTTAAACATGTGGAGTTTAACCTGTGCCTGCCACCTGCAGGCAATAACTTTTATAAGTGTTTTTTACCTTCTGTCAGCACGGTGCAAGCACATTTCAAACTTGGCGTTAAGCAATGACTTTCATTTATGCTGAAACGGGGGGGGGGGCGGGGGGGGGGGGGATCAACATGTCTCCATCTTCAACTCTACAATGCTGCTGCCGTTACTTTCCTTTACTTAAGGTGATGCATGTTAGCAGGTGTAGAACCAGTCTGATAATGACCGAACAGCTCCTGTTTGCAGAGAGTCTGCAACCTGCCGAGTGTGAATTTGTGAGTTATAAGCCAGGGGTCAGTTTCATTGAGTTTACAATGTATAAGCTGCGATGGTGAACTTGAGATAATTTCCCCCTTAACTCTAACTTCATCGATTTAATGATGAACCGCAGCGTACCGGACCGACAATACGGACAAAAAGTTTAAACAGATGTGGATGTTTTATTATTTTTTGTGGAGATCAGCGTCACTGTTCACTGTCTCATCTGTAGACAAAGCTGGTCGTTGTGCAGGAAAACAATCTCATCTGCATCACTCAACCCTTCTTTAAACCTTTCGAGGAAAATCCCCACTTATGGAAAGATCTGTGAACTTCTTATATCTCTAAAGTTTATGTGATGAGTCCTTCATACTGTAAAACCTAGAATCACCTCCTCGTGGTTGTCTGACTCCGCCACTCAGACTAGTTTCAGGTTAAATGTTGTCATGATTGCTGTGTGAAATATTAAGTAATGGCTAAAAAGTGTTTTGTGACGTCACACTAACCTTGACCTTTGACCCCCAAAATCTAATCAACTCATCCTTGAGTCCAAATGAATGTTTGTGCTGATTTTGAAAGGGGTTCCCTTGAAGAGTTCTGGAGATATTGTGTTCACAAGGTTGCCGTGACCTTGACCTTTGACCCCCCCAAAATCTAATCAGTTCATCCTTGATTTCAAGTGGACATTCGTGACAAATTTGAAGAAGTTCCTTCAAGGTGTTACTGTGATACTGAGTCTTTGTACGTAATGTCTTATGTGTTTGTGTGTGTGACACACACACACACACACACACACACACACATAGGTGTGCTGTCTTCTTCCGTATTGAATTCCTGCCTCTCTTCCTCCCCTCTCTCCACAGAGATCCTCGGGGCGTTTGTCTCCGTCATGTCCATCTGGATCGTGACGGGGGCTCTGGTCTATTTAGCCACCGAAAGGATCGTACGCAACGACTATGAGATTGATGGCCATGTAATGTTAGTCACCTCCGGGTGTGCTGTCATCGTAAATATTATGTGAGTGCCTCTGAGCGTAATGAGCATTAATGGGTTCAAGAGAGTCCATTAGAACTTCTGGTAGTCTTGCTTTAAAAGCATGTTCCTATAAAACTTGTACTTGAAAACTATGCTCACATTAGCATCAACAGGTATACATCATTATAATTGATTAATGGACACAATTCCTAAAAAAAAATGTATTTGATGTTTTCCCCATGATACCAGGTTCATTATATTTCTATCTTGGGGAAAAACAACAGGTTGTTTTTATAAGATAACAGCATAAATATTTCAATTTCATGAAAAGGTCGTTTTCTTGAGGTAATGTGTATGTCTATAATGCCCCGGACAATGAGGCTATTCTTTTGTGACCTCGAGCAAGAGACTAATTTAAAACTTTTTTTATTTGAATATTAGTCAAAAACCCTAAAGATGTTCAACACGATCATATAAAACATAGAAAAGTATTAAATCTTCACATCTGAGAAGCTGGAAACAGTAAATGTTTGGCATTTGTGCTCGAAACATATGAAATCATCTTTGTTTGAACCGAAGCTGAAATCACATGAACAATAAGTAAAAACCATTCAAATCCACTAAATGACATGCAACTTCATAACAAAGCAAGAAATACATCTCTAGAAATCATGTCAAATATTCTAAAATAATGTAAGACCAATTTAAGGAGTAAAGAGACAGGTATAAAGGGATACAGAACAATACTGGCATGGTCATTAATTACCAGTTTAACTGATGTATGGCATGATTTTTTCTTTTTTTTTAAACAGATATTTGTCTTTGCACAGGGGACTGCTCTGTCTCCCCAGAGCCAGGAGCTGAAAGTTAGAATTGAGGGCGGGGCATGAGTGCTTTAAGACTTAGTGACATAGTGATAAGATATCAGGTGTTGTTTACAGCCTGATATTGCACTGTTGCGTGTGACTGTTCCAGAGGGTTTTTCCTCGTTTTTGACAGCCAAGTATTTGAACCTTTGATCCACGTGCTCAGAAATGGTGGACAATGAATTTTCTGTTGACTGATTAATCCACTTATCATTGCAGCTGTAGAGTAAAGTCCCTCTGTGTCTCTGTAGTATGGCTTACATCCTCCATCACTCCACCACCTTCCACGCTCACGGCAGCGGTTATCACCACATCGACGAGGACGGTCAGAGCCCCGTCGCACACGGCCACGGCCACGCCCACACGCTTCTCGGCGGCCACGGCAACACGAGCGTCCGTGCCGCCTTCATTCACGTGGTGGGAGACCTGCTGCAGAGTGTCGGCGTCATGGTGGCGGCGATCATCATCTACTTTCGGGTCAGATATAGATCACATTCATGTTAGGGTGAGATGTCAGTTTGGCCCTTTAAAATAAAAAAAAGAAAAAGCTCAAATATGATGCAGTAATCCTGTATGAAGCATAAATTCTTCATTCTTATCATTATAGTCTGTTTTCAATTGAGTTTGTTCAATTGTCAGTTTCTTTGTATTTGAGCAGAATATTCTCTGCATAATAAATCTTATAATAGTGAATAACAAAACAGTGACTTAAAACATCGTGCCAACCACAAAGTGTCATTTAAAGGCATATTTAAAGTGTAGAAAATTAGCTGAAGAAATCATGAATGCTTTCATTTATCCTGAGTCTGGTACATTGTGGATGACAGGGTTAAATATTCCTGTCATCATGCAAGATGTTCCCCTTTTTTTTTCTGCCCCGAGCGTTTGAATGCCTCATGACTGTGGAAAACACCATCTGATGTCTCTTTAAAGCCTCCATAACCTCTTTTCCCTCTTTCAGCCTGAGTACAAAGTTGCCGACCCCATCTGTACATTCCTGTTTTCTGTCTTTGTCCTCTGCACCACTGTCACCATCCTCAGAGATGTCTTCAGGATACTCATGGAAGGTAAGGGACCAAGGGTTCAACAGTTTTTTTTTCTTATGCTCAGAAATATTTGGTATAAATAAAGGGATACTGGTGATACTGACAGGGAAAACAGTTTTGGCACAAAGTTAGGACCTCAGTTAGGCCTGATGTTGATTTCATTATTGAAATTTCAAAACATGAAAGTCAATAGCTGCAATTTTACCACCACAACAAACTACTGATCATTAAGAAAAACAAAATTAATATCTTTTAAGAGATTATCTTAATATAATCTCTGCACGTCTCAATTTAAGAAATGTTTTATGAATTGTTATAACTCAGACAGGTATTAGCTTTTACAAGGCTTAAGTCAGGAGGAAATTAGTTTAGCTTAGCATAAAAGCTGGAAACCAACATCTCTAAAACTCACTAATTAACATGTATCTCGTTTGTTTCATTCGTACACAAACAGAAACATAAAAAACACAGAGCCAGACTAGCTCTTTCCCTATGCTTCCATTCTGCATGCTAAGCTAAGCTAATTGCCTCCGGCTCCAGCTCTGTTCTTAAGGGAATAGTCACAGTCATGTCAAAGAGACTTATTACCCTTAGTTGGTTTCTTCTTATTTGTGTTGGCTACATATAAAACTATAGTCTGGCAAGTACCCCTCCGTTATTCATACAAATGAAATAAGATAATAATAAGATACAGTGTGTTAGAGCTTTAAAGATGCTGTTCTGTGTTTTTTTTTTTTTTTTTTGGATCAAAGTCTATTTATTGAGTATTTCCACAGCATACAAAATACAAACAGAACAGTTTTATCCACGAGCTCACTCGCCCATCAAACCACCAACGAGACCATTTTTGACGACTACCAAAGAGGAGAAACATAAATATCATGGAGTTACATTCTCTGCTTCCATTTTTTCTGCCAGATTACACAGGGGTCTTTCCATCTGAACAGTATGTGATAGGTGATTTGTTAAACCTGGCAGACCCAGGATAGCTGTTTCCCTCTGTTTCCAACCTCTGTGCTATGCTAAGCTAAGCTAACCAGCTGCTGGGTGTATCTACATATATGTAACAGACCCACATGAGCTGAAGTGGTAACTCGTCTGCAGCTGTGATCAAGCTGTCGAGTTTTGACCCGATCTGACAAGGTCAGCTTCACATGATGCTCAGGGATGTCGAGTTCTGTGTGTTCCTGAGTTCATTAAGAACATCACGTTAGTGTAAAGACGGCAGTGATGTCTCGGTTGATGGTAGATGGCAAGACTCCCCCATTTTCAGCTTATGAACATGGAATAAAACTAGCCCCAGGATTTTGCTGCTGAAGCTCACAGACCTCTGCGCTTCTGTCAACGTTCTCGCTCCGTCGGCTGTTTTAACTTTTGAGTATATGCTGAACAAAAAAAAAAACAAGAGCACAGATGGTCACATCCCGGGGATGTCCTAAGATTTTTGGGACATTTTAAAATTCTCTTTGCACATGAATGAATTAACTGAAAATGACCCCCCCCAGAAGTGACACCTGAGGCATCTTTTACAACACTCAGTAAAAACAGAACAAGCCTGACGAGGTTAATGAGTAGCTTGACGCCTGCGGTGTTCATTTTATGCCATTTTCAGTGATGGCTTTGTTTATATTATTGGCAGCAGTGGCATTTATGCTCATAAATTCATCCAAATGATGATTCAATATTTAAACAGTTAAATAAAACATTACAGGTACTGACTGTAAGTGGTTACTATCTGATTATTTGTCCATAATTAAACTTAAGGTGTAAAAATATCACAACCAGACTTCTTTTCATCTTCAGAAATATTAACTCAACTTCACTCTGGCAGTTAAGAGTACCATTTACAAACTGTAGGACCTGCTGTGTTCATTTGTGGCCTTCTGTTTTTCAGGTTCTCCTAAAGGAATAGAGTTTAACTCGGTGAAGGAGGTGCTGCTGTCTGTGAAAGCTGTGAAGTCAATGCACAGTCTGCACCTCTGGGCCCTGACGCTGGGCCAGGCACTGGTCTCTGTTCACCTGGCCATAGGTAACGTAACACTGTGATCCACTACTACAACACAGCATTTAGCACTAAGTTCTTCTCAAGTTTTAAATGAGAGAGTAGAACAACATCCAGTACAACAGACTCACGGTGTTGTTTTCTGGGTTCACCTCAGAGGAGGGTGCCGACCCTCAGTCTGTGCTGCAGGAGGCCACCGATCTGCTCCACACCAAGTTCGGTTTCTACAGCATCACCATCCAGGTAGAGCTCTACTCTGAAGACATGAGCCACTGCTCCCACTGCCAGGACCCCAGTGACTGATACCGATACTGGACTGGACTGAACTGGACTGAACTGGACTGGACTGCAACAGGACATGGAACCGCTCAAGCACATTCTCATTCTCTCTGGGTGGGCTGCACCGGTGAGAGATGTATCCACAACACAGCTTCCTGTTAAACAAAAATAAAGTGGACTGAGGTTTTGGTAGATTTTTTTTGTTCGCCATTAAAGTCACAAGAAAAAAGTCAGAGAATTCATCCATGTGTTGGTTGTCAAGTGCTGACGCAGGAGCTCCATGCTAACAAGGACCGTGCTAACTAAGTCCTCCTGGATGCATGGTGCTCCAGTCCTCTGGGTTCCATGGGGTTTTCACCAAATACTGGAAATATTTCAGAAGAACTGAGGTAAAGTGAGGTTAAACTGCACATGGGGTAAATAAGGTGCTGTCTTGTAAAGACAGAGCCCAGACGAAGACAGCTTTCCTGTCCCAACAAATATGCAACAGAGCCATAAGACCTGCTTCATCTCACCTCATTCTTGTCGTCCAAAATTTTGGACTCATGTCACTAAAACACAAGTTCATATTACAGTCCTGCTTCTCAAATGATTACTTATTGATAGATACATTATAAGTTATCTATAATAGCAAAATTTGATCACCAGTTTCGCTAGCTAGCTCACAGCTAGTTCAGTTTAAAGTAGCTGAAAACCTTTAATGAACTCATCACTGCAGCTCAATAAGAAAGTTAAAAGTGTTTTACTCACACTCGAATCTCCACACACGCTGCCATAAAATGTGCATTAATACGACTGACCAACAGGAACAGCAGGCGTCCTTTTGAAGCACAAAAGTAAAAATGGGACCAGGAGATGTGGTAATGACAAGTGTTGTATGTATTGAATGGATGCTAGGCCAGTTCTAGAGTACCAGTAGTTATAAACAATGTTTTTTGGTTTTCTGTTCAACCGCTATAGTCCTATACTTAAATAAATAAAATGACATATGAAAAGTCAATTTAAATAATGATAAAATATAAATATACTATATTTATATTTAACTATATAAAACACTGCCTGATTTTTAGTATCTCATGTAAATTCAGGAAACTGCCAGATATAGGAGCACGTGTTGCTCTCTATTACTTTACAGAACTAGGGCTATTACTTATTTTCTAACCTCCCTGATAAAGCGACATATACACAATAATAATCATTCAAAACCCAACATATTAGTATGAAGCAAACAATAGCAACTGTTAGTATGGAGCTCCTGATGTAATAACCCACCGGGGACACATGGATGACTTTGATGTCTGTATCTTCATCGCTACCTGAACCACACCATCATCTACCAGATTCTCACTCAACAGTCCACTGTCATCTTTCTTCCATCAGCCGGCCTCCCACTGAAGGTCAGACTGGGTGATCTGCACTGCTAGCTGCTCATAAATTACATTTTTTAAAGAGTTTTACTTGCTGAAAAGTTCTGTGAGCTTTATTCTTGACATAAAGTCATTGCAAACATCTTTTATGGAAGAAAGGCATGAATAATACCTCCTTACAAATATAAATTTGTACATACTGCTGGTTGTTGCCTTAGAGAGATCACGGAAAGAGCGAGGGTCACATTGTGTGGTTACAATACACCATACAGACCTTTAAACCTGCTGATTAGTACAGCAAGGGTAAATATTTTTACCATTTCAATCCACATATCTGTGGCATTTGTCCTTAAATGGAGCTTAAAAACAGCAGCTATCAAATTTATTACACGACTGGCAGACAACAACTATTCATGATGTCAGTGCAGCCTCTCAAGATACTTCCAGGCTTTGGGACGTGCAAACCTTTTGATTTAGGAAAAAGGGCATTGTTAAGTCCCAGTAAACCCTGAGGTGGAAAAGTACAAATGTCGAGGATTTTGGTAAAATGAGTCCTGGTCTGGATCCTTCGCACAGGTCTTAAAACCTGCAGGATCCTGACCTGTGCTCCCATTAAACCTTAAGCTATAATTCACCAAAACATACCGGCTCAAGTGTCTAATAATTCAGCCAAATCTGGGCTTGACCAAACTTGCTCCTGTACTGTATATCATACCAAAGATCTGTCTCCATGCTGGGAGGGTTGGAGGGTCAGGAAAATAAGATCATTTTACACGAGTAAACATCTCGATTTGAGCTAAATTCACTGGAAATATAATGATTGATATGTAATTGATGCTTCTTACAATACAGACAACCACAAAGCTGGACACATTAAGGGCTATTTTTGATGGTAGGTCTTTTAGTAATTTTGTTGTGTTGCAGGCATTTCTTTGTTTCAGTTTCCAGAGTCAAACACACACACACACACACAAAAAACTCTATAAAATCACCTTGAGAGCGAGCTAATGGTGGGCACAGTATTGATACGGACTGAGCTGGAGGAGAATGAATAAGTGTCAGGCTGAAAAAGCGTTCAGCCACTTCCACTGAGCAGAGATTCAAGTCTGAGGGCAAAAGTGATTTAGTCCAGGAGTCGGACGATTAGTTTGAGCTTCACGCTATCATCCATCTCATCTATCTCTCATTCCTCCTGTAGCTCCAGTGTTACCCATCCATCTGCTGTATGTCTCTCTGCTCCCTAAGCTGTCATCTATCCGTCTGCCTATCCATCCATCCATTTGAGCTTCGCAAGTCATACAGCAACAGTTTTCAGTTACTTTTTTAGTTTACTGACCTATAAAGTGCAAATTCATTGTAGTGTTCCTGCTGCCATAAAAATCTAGTGACAGTAGTTTTACCAAGACTAATGCTACATTGCCGCAAAGTTGGCAGAACAGGTGAACCTCACATTTTTCCAAATTTGAGGATATTTAACCATTCATAGATGGTTAGTCTACTACAAGAAATGTCATATTAAAAATTCACAACTGGCTACATTCATTTTTGAATATTTATAGCAATTTGTTACCAAGGGAAACCAGATGCAAAGAAATAGTATATAGCTCCATTTTAATTAGCTGAATCAAATCTTCCAGCGTCAGTGACTTTGCAGCCATTCTATCACTCGTTGGTTGACATTTCTGTAGCTCTTTTCATCAAGTATGGGATATCATAGTTGTCAGAAATTCCCCCTTTCTTTTCGAAATTACCCTGTGAACGATATGACATGAACACGGCATCCGAGCCCCGTTAGCAATAGCAGCTCATAGAAGCTGCTGTTGTCCACGTCATGGTAAGATGTTCATCGGTTGTCATTGTAACCTATTAAATAAACATGCTAACAAGTTTGCTGATATCTTACAGCCTTGTTACTTAAGTGGCGGAATATATAAAAATCGGACATTAGGTTGGCACTAGAACAGGTCAAAGAGGGTTAGGAGGGTTTATTAGCTTGTTCTAGCTTGACTCATTACAATTCATCACTGTAATCAGGTTATACTAGTATGCAAGCTCTTGTGTCTAAGTGTGAATTTTGGGGTAAAGATCACACTATATGGTAATGGGATCATTGAAATCAACAAGGTTCATGGAGACCAAACCAATATTCACAGCAAGTTTTACAGCAGTCTAGTCATTTGTTATGTTGGGTACAAAACTGATAACTTGAGACCTGAGGGAGTAGCTAGGCGCCGTATAATAAACAAAAAGTTGTCTGGGGAATAGGAATGTGCTCACTAAATTCAAAGTGGAAATTTGCAGATGAATGCAGATGATTTAAGAAATAAGAGCCATTAGATTACCAGGATCAACACAGTTCATCCTCTGGGGACCATTAAAGTCCAGAGAAATTTTCACAGTAGGCTACTCTGTTGTGTTGACAACAAAAATGATAATTTGACCAAATTAAGGAGTTCATCCACTGGGGAGCGGGAATATGTCCAGAACATTTCATGGCAAACTGTCTCATAGATTTTGTTATTTCATGCGTACACATGGAAACCTTGGGCTAATGGTTGTATTTGAGGAACAGATCAAGGGAATATCAAGTTCATAAGAATTAGATGATTAAGCTTCATCATCTAGGGACAGAGAATATCTGCTTATTAGTTGTCTTTTCTTATCTACTGGGAGGCACTAGAGTAAAGGCTAAATGACATGGCAAAGTGCCCTGTAGATTGCATTACTTCTTGTGTACATGTGGACATTTTAGGGTGATAATGGCACTAGAGAAAGACTCATCCTCTGGTGACAATGAATATACACTGAATATTATACAGCTATCCTGGTCATTAGTTGTTGTGTGCAAAACTGATCATTTGGTCTGAGAGAGGCACTAGGGGAAAGGTTGTGTAATGAACAAAATGGTAAAGAGTTCATCCTCTGGAGAGCAGGATTGGCTCAGAGCAATACATGGTAAACTGCCATTTAGATTATTATTTCTTGAGTACATGTGGACATTTTAGGGTGGTCATAGCACTTGAGAAAAGACTGATCTAATCATTTGGTTACAGGGAGGCACTAGGAGAAAAGGTTGTGTAATGAACAAACAAAAGAAAGTTCATTTTCTGGGGAGCTGGAACATGCTTTAATTTGATAGCAAACTGCCGAATCAAATTAAATTTAATGAAATTTTGGACTGATGGTGTTGCTAATGGGATGATCATGGTGTCATCAAGATCATTAGGATTCATCCTCTGGGGACCATAAACACCAACAGCATGTTTCATGGAACTTGGTACAAGCCAATGCTTTGGACTTGAGTAAAAAGAATAATTTTTTTTGCACCAAATAAGAATGGGCAATGAGCCAAACGACATGCCTGTTATGTTTCACAGCTACTATAAAGTGTTGATAGTTGCTTTTAAAGAGAGGACAGTTGTACATTGTAAACGCCTCAATGACATCCATTCTGATCCAAATACTTGCATGGTTGTTAGCTGTTATTCAATATCATGTACAGTAAGACGTTTCTTGTTCAACTGCCAATCAAAATATGTTGATAGACCATGCGGAGGATAAATCAAAAAAATATCTTCTTTAAAATTCTATATTTTCACCGATTTTTAATGAGATCCTGTATATTTAAATACACTTTTCCTTTTGAAATCATGCAGAATGAGAATATATATGGATCCAACAGCTATGAATACTAAGTTAAAACAAAGTGAATGTAACGAAGACCAATGCATTTTACTGTACCAGTTTTGATATAAATGCATATACTGCTGCAGTGTTAAACTGGAGGCAAAGTATTCTGAAAAAGTTTGTTTCATTCCAGAAAAACACCGTTCCTGTTTGTTCACTATGAAAGTCTAATGTTTGAGAATGCTCTCTGTATTGTGCTGTTGCTGTCTGTGACAATTATACTTTGTGTGACTGTTGTAAATATGTCAAATATTGTGTATTATCTGTGTATGATTTTGTGTATACTTGTGTAAATACATTTATCTTCCTTGTACAATCGGTCTTTAAAAAGCCCTATTTGTCTATGTGTTCTGGTGATAACGCGTTACTCCACTGTCACATCTGTGATGTTTGATATTTCATTTTTATGTATGCCAAGAGTTTTTTGTAAAGTGAAATAAAAGACTGCAGATGATGGAAAGAGGCTGGATTATTATAGAAGAGAGACAATGTACCAGGGCATTAAAACTAAAGCTACATAGTTGTCGTTTAGATCACTTATCCAGTTACAACAGGCCAATAGACACTTTTTTTTGGCAAAAATAATCTCAGCACAAAGTCCAATAGTAGCTTTGATTGTTTCACCTGACTTTCACCTGATCTTCATCAGCAGATAGAGTTCGCCCACCTGTAATATGCTTGTTCCAATTTCCATGTTTTTTCTGAGCACTTTAGGAAAACAGCAGCAGTTGACAAACATCTACAATTTCAAAAACATCTACAAGTCCATCCGCTGATAAAGATCATGTGAAACAATTGAAAGCTCCAGAACTGCTAATAATAGACCTTGTGATGAGATTGTTTGTCAAGAATGAACTTTCAATCTCATCTTTATAATTTATTCAAATATTTGTTTTTATTACAAAAACATTTATTATAGGCAACATTTCAAAAATAACAACAGAACAGAATAAGAGCAGGTCCTGTACGATTTGATACTTTTATGAATAACAAGATAATGATGTCAGTAATTATTTTTTCATGACTGACATTATCATGGTGTTAACTAAACATCATTCATAAACTGTCAATGTGATTTGTAAATAACTAGAAAGAAACTAAACTGATAAGTATGTTTTCAAACCCCTAAGTCAACTTCTGGAAATAATTATATATTTTAATGTTTGTTGACACTGAAAAATAAATTAGATCATGTCACAATACTGCTGCTGTTACAATTTAAAAATTTTGACTCAATCATCAAAATAACAATAATAAATTCAAAAGGTAAAGAAAAGAACAAGACAGAAAAAGACCTAAAGATTAGTCAACATTACATCCAGCAGAGTTACAATAAAAATATTCAAGTATTTCCCCTCAGCTATAACCTGAGTTGTTAAACATTATAAAAGAGAAAAATGGTCAAATACAAAAATACAGCAGCAAAAATGATCTTTAAGACACACTCTTAATCGTTATTGATGTTTTGGAACTCAGTTTGCAGTTTTAAAACATCAATGGTGAGGTGGGTTGGGTTTAGGGGGCACAATAACAAAATCAGTGTATTTTTAAGGTACTGTAAAAAAAAAAAGAAAAAGTAAAAGTATGTTGTTAAGAGATTCTTGTGGCTAAGACTCTGGAAACAACCCTAGCACAAGTGATTTAATTGACCAACCAATCAGACGAGTTAACAAACGACATTGACGTTCTTGTAGCTGTACACTCTTGCTAGCAAGGCAAAGAAATCTAAAAAACTAAAATTCACATAAACGGCAATGGAATGTCTTGATGATTATAAATTGAACAGAATCAGAACCGAAACAGAATTGTTTAATGAATGAGAAAGCCAGAAGGTTTGCGGTTTACCCCGTTTCTCACATTTTGTTACGCAGTTCTTTATATCATCGATGTTGTGACCAGAATCTTGTTTGTTTGCTCACATGTCAGTAACGTCAGCTTTGCATTATGTTGACAGGAGTGAAGAAAGTAGGATGTATATTGTTGGTATTTTTAACGTGTTCAAAGTTTTTATGGACAACAAACACCCGACAGTGATGTAAAGTTGTACTGCAGGCTCTCAGTGCAGCTTGACATCACTACAGATGTCCTTAAACCACAGGTCAGCAAAAATATATATTTTCAGTTGTTTTTTAAAGGGTAACTACCTCACATACAGCAACAAGCTTCTGTCCGAGCATATGTTAAAGAATGCAACAGCGGAGTGGAAAAGGACGACTGTAGGAGGCGTGGCTACATAGCATGTGACGTAATGGACAAGACACAAGGGACACTGGTGTGACAGTGTAAAAATATATACTTACCTGTGGTTCCACATTTAACTAAAACACTTTCAGTTTCATGGGAGAGTTTTTTTGAGCTGCTGTTGGTCAGGTTGATCATTTGTTTATGCCTGAACACTGGCCACTTGAAAAATGATTAAAACAAAAAGATGTACAGTAAATGTATAGTGTATGTGCTAGTGAAAATTGATGTTGTTTTCACCACCCTTTAAGTACTTTTTTGCAGGTTTGTGTTTTTGCAGTCATACACTCGTGTGCCAGTGTGATCCACCTTCTGGTTCTGAAGTTAAACTCCTGCTATAGCTGCTCTGTCTCGGTGTGGACGGCCTCCGTCTGCTCTTTTGGGGAGTATAGTGCGTTGAACTGGGCCTGGTTCTTGCTTATCATATCCTTGACATGAGGGCTGATCATACTCCTCAGACAGTTTAGCCTGACCAGCCCCGTCTGGCCTGCGGACGCCACCCACATATGGCAGTTCATGTTCGGGTTGAAACGCACCTGAGGAGAGGAAGAAGGCAATAAAAGCAACTGTCAATACAAGAAGTCATTTCATTTTCTGCAGTCTGCCCACAGAAACTTTTCCTTTTTAGCTTGTTTATAACAGTTCACCATTGGCTTATCATTAACGCGCTGCGCTGGTGTAAAACAAACCGCGGTGGATGGGAGAAGTTGAAAATGTAGGGTTGTGATGACACTCACAGAGCTGTGACCGTAGTCGTTGTCAGCTCTAGTAAAAAGTTCACTCCTTACTGGTCTCCACCACCGCCTCTGTGCTGTCTGCTGTGTGTGTGTGTGTGTGTGTGTGTGTGTGTGTGTGTGTGTGGCTGCAGCCTGACACCAAAACGTGGTTAGTTTGTGGTTGATTTGGCTCAGGCGCTGTGCTTTGAAAACCCTGTGTGACTGAATAGGGTGTGTAAATCAAATTATTTTTTCTAATTCATCACGTTTCTCTCAGTCTTTTGCGATGTGTTTATTGCACGTTTATATCGCGATGACGATGAAACTACAATTTATCGGTCAGCACTAGTTTGAACCCACAATGAGTTCACACAGGACAGAGGAGCTGTTACATGTGAAGCTAACTGAACGAACCAATAAAAAGCAAAACAACTAATTACAGGTTAAAAACCAGTTCTCCAATTTTTGCTTCTGTCATTGTTGGGCTGCAGGAAGTTGTGGGACATCTAGTTGTTTATGTCTCTGATGCACTCAGACAGGGACTCGTCAAAAAAGAACAAGCAATGTGTTTCTAGCGAGCGGTTTTACCTCTAAGCATAACTTCCATAATTTCAATCCCATGTGGAGCAGCCATGTCTGTGACTTTCCCCCTCCACCGCACTGCTAATGTTTTTCTGTATTGAGCCACTCCAGCTTTCTCTCGTAATGCATGTACACTTAAAAACAACAGTTCTGCCGTGACCTTTATGGAGCTGATAAAGTCCAGATTTTGGCGACATTGTGCTTATTTATAAAGAACCTGTAGCTGACTGATGAATGGACTCCGATTGTCTGAAAACTTTTACGTCTACTTGAGTAACTCGGTTTATAAACGAATGATACCTTCATTCAAGTGCATGTTTGTCCATCCTCTTTGAATGATTCAGCTGTAGCTCTCAGTAAGTCAATACCACTGCCTCCTCCTTCCTTTCCTTTACTGACGCTCATCTATCCCTCTCTTCATCACTATAAATCCTCCAGGTGTGCCTCGTCTTTTAATCTTTATTTTCCTCTCCTTGAGTCACTCTCTTCTCCTGCTTTCTAATCCATTTATCCCCTTCAGACAAAGAGCCGGACACAAAACCAATGGCGTTTGGGTTTTTTGAGATCGGCCCGTGAAGTGTCCGTCCATCATCTCATCCCAGAGGGCACGGCGACACCCTCCACTCTGCCTCTCTTCAAATTAAACACATCAAATCCTCAAATGGCTGCTTTCCACCCACCCCCCACCCCCTCCCTCCTTCCACTGAGGGTGACATTTTTCTCATTTTACACATCATTACATTCAGTCCGTCTTTATAGCTGCCCATCAGAAGAGGAGGAAGAGGATCCTCTGTCATCGCTTTCCTCTGTTTCCTTTCTCTTTCAATTTAGTGTTTTATCTTTCTCTTCTCTCCATCTTCTCCATGTTGAGCTGCAGCAGGAGTCTGATGATGCCTCGCACTGCGTACATGTTTGTGTGTGTGTGTGTGTTATACCTTGTGCAGTGAAGCCAAAGGCATCTCATCCAGGTTCATCTTTGTCTTCACTTCTGTGTCTTTCATGCGTTTCCACAAAGCTCGTCTCTCGCTTCGTGCAAAGGTTCGCTGGAAGTCGGAGGAGATGGTTGTTAGAGTGTTAAAGGTAGAGCTGCAACAACAGTCAGTGAATGAATTAGCCAAGCAACCAATTAGTCGATCAACAGAAAATCGATCAACTATTTTAATTAATCGCTTGGGTCATTTTTCAAGCAAAAATACCAAATTCTTGCTGGTTCAAGCTTCACAAATATTATAATTTGATATATATATATATATAGATATACAATTTTCTCATATTTTTTAGACAAAGCAATTCATTAATGAAGGAAATAACTGGCAGATTACGTTAATGTTACTTAAGTCATTTAGGTATTCAAATGTACAAATTCTATCTGAATTTTCATAAAATTTGCCAAAGAAAATGTCAATTATTGTACATTTCAATCCACTATCATTATGCAAATATTAAGTTGAGTGCGTGGAGATGAACAGTCGGTGGCACTGATTCTCCGGCCAGGTGCAGAAGAAGAAGGTGCAATGGGATGATGTAATTGAAAGAGCTTAAGTTAAACTTTAAATGAACATAAAGGATGTATGTTTGTTTTTCGTATATTAACTGTAACCTTTCAGTATCTTCATCGCTCCAATGTGATCTGTTTTCGTCTTCAGGCGATGTTGGAGTCACATGCTTCATGATTTATTTGCCATGTTTGTTTCCACTGCACTTGATGGCATTTTGCTTTTGTCAATACACCAATTTACACCTTGTTCAAGCATTAAAACTTTTTGCAATTTTTGATGTTTTTTTAAAGAACTTCCAGTGTTTAATACATTGTTTTTTTTAATGTGCATTAAAAAGGAGAAAAAAACTGAATTCACTTAGTGACAATGTTTTCAGACCAATCATAATTAAAGAATGAATTATCATGGCAAGTAGAAGCTTTCTGAAATCTTCTTGTTTCCTAACCGTTAACTAGATGGAATAAATGATATTACATGGTTTACATTTTACATTTTCTTTTCAGGTTGGTCTTTTATATATTCTTTTTTTCTTTAATTTCTTTGTTGTTTTAATTTGTCGCTGCTGTGAAGCACTTTGTGACATAAAGATTATCATCACTCACCATATCGTTGTCTGTATGGTGGAGGCAGTATTTCTTCACAGCCTCTTTGTAGGTCTGGAACCGTAGAGGGGGATATTTATCGTTTCCACCTCTTCCTCCTTCTTCTCTGTTCTCATTCCCTCCTTCAGATCCAGTATCTAGTTCTTCCGCCTCTCCTCCTTCCTGCTGGTCTTGATTTTCTTTTTCACTTTCATCATAAGGCATCACAGATGTGAAGTAGATGGGCTGAAGACACAGCATGAGCGAGGTTAATGAAAGGGACTGTCTTCAGATCCTGTTAGTGTTTCTGTCATATTCAATCCAGTGTTTGACTGTAAAGTTTATGTTTTGACAGTAAATTAAAAGCCACCGGATCAAGTTTTTATTATTTCAGGTTTTGATGATTTCAAGATGTGGTGAAGTTGTCAAAGTCTAACGTAACATCAAATGAACATCTCAGACTAAAGATGGAAAAAAAAAAAAACTTAAGATGAAAGAAAAAAGAAAGAGTAGGGATCAAAGTTAACACAGCATTAAACTTACGAAGCGTCTCTCTATGGTGCGTTTGAGGTACGGAGGACTGCTGGTCATCTGAGGTAACAGGGCGAGGATCACCTCACCGAGGCTGTCTGCTGTCACCACGCTGTTCAGCCACTCAGTGTAAGATATGGACTGCAACGACAGAAACAGACCAATCAGCACTGACGTATTACCCACAGTCGTTTTCTCTTGAATTACTGCCATGTCTGGGATTTTGCTGGAATATCGCATAATTAAATTCTATATGTTTCACTAAGAATTACTTTAATGTGAGAAAATTTAAAATTTATGGGATTGTTGTTGGCATAATATGAACTGACTCTAACTTTCAGTGGAGAAAACTGGTTCCTAAATGACTTTATAGTGAATCTAAGACATTTAAAGATAGTTTCTGTTATAAGAGGTTTGATGTAGTTGTGTAGATGTGTGACCTCTCCTGTCACACCTGTTTTTTTTTCTATTACTGTATCTGGTTTATGTAGTTGTGTTTGTGTGCATAAGAAAATAAAAACTAAAACTAAAACATGGACACAGCAGTTTAAGTGAAGACACCATGCAAAGTCCTGCTGCCATTAATTCTCATCAAAGCACCAAATGTGTGTTTATCCACGGATGAAAGTACGTGTCTTCATCAGTGTCACATCCACAAATCACAGACTTCTTAAAGAGCAGAGCTCATCTATTTTGTGCTCCATGAATGAGTTAGAGGACGTGAGTGACTGGAGGATTGAAGAGTCACACTCACCCACAGAGTGCCAGTCCTGGGAATGGCAAAGAGGGAGTTCATGGAATGGTCAAAGTAATGGACTCCTTGTGAACCCTTCCTGAATAAAACAAAACAGAACCGACAGAATTAAACACGACAGGTTGGAGGGAAGAAAAGGAAAGAAAGAAATAATGACACATGAAACCTCAGATACTTCTTCAGTTAAAAGGTAAGTCCAACAATTTTAAGTGCAAGTCAGTTTAATAGTCATGGGGAGCCAGACTACAACTACACAGCCTGAGAAAGCAGCTGTTTCACATCCTCTCTGGATGAGATTTGTCAAGAAAAATAACACATTTGATGTCAGCAGATGTTTTCTCATCCTGGGTTGAAGACATAACAGAAAGCCTGGGGGAACTGGGTTGTGTTTAAAAACATGGGATGTTGAGTTTAAACCATTTGCTGTTTGGAGCTTGAATCATATGAAGGAGTGGGGATATCTAAACCTCTGCTTCTTTGATTGTTTTGATAATTTTAATCTGCTTTATGGAAGTGCAACACTTAATCACTTGAGTACACTTCAAAAATACATCAACAAGAAAACCAGTGTCCATTTTTTGTTGACACTTCGACCTTTTCCACTATGGGAACTTAACCTGTAAGCAGGAACGTCCCATACTGTGAACCTGTTAGAACTCTGTAAGGTCTACGTTCTACCTGGTTTTCCACTGTCTTTTACAAACCAGAACGCTTTGGATTTATGTTCGGCTCCAGACCGGCTCCCTCACCGCTGACCTGCCCTGCAGAGCCACTGTTGCATTTCTTCCCTCCTTGGATTTAGTGCCACCTCCTGAGGAGTGCTTAAAGCTAGGTTCAAGATCTCGCCCCCAGAGGCAGAGGGAGTAAAGTGGAAATATAAGTAGTTCCTATAGTGACAAAGACCTAACTGTGTGTGTGGCAGATTTTGAGGCTGTAGATGTTGCTGTATTTGACTAAATTATTTAAAAATTATATTAATTATTTGCCTGCCCCCAGTTTTGGAGTCGACAAAATTATCCCAACTTTGCATCACAGACCTCCTGTAATATCAGAGTCTTTATGGAAATATGCCATGTAAATGTAAATGTATGAATGTATGAGTAAAAAGAGGAGCTTCCTTACGCTACGTAGGCGGTTTCCTGGGCCATCAGGAGGCCAGGTGCATTCAACGGCCAATAGATTTCATTGGTCAGGTATCGTTTCTGAATGGTGATTGGATCATGGAGCCTCCTCAGATCCCACGTCTTCACGTAACGGTCTTCTCCTGCCGTCACCAACAGGTGCCTGAGACAAGAAGAGGAGGACAGGTGAAAAGTTTGAGTGTAAGACATGTTGTTAATGGTGGAAACAATGCAGGATTTTCCATCAGTGGAAAATATATAAGTGACTGAATATGTGATATTTACTTGTAATGCTTGAACACAGAAGTGAAATGCATCATCCTACTAACATTGATCACAACTGTCAGCGGTGTCGGACATAGAACAAATGAAGGCAGGGTAATCAATATGAGCACATTTCATTGTGACAAAAACAGTGGCGTATGAATGTGGAGGGAAGAGACGAGGAGGAGAAGAGATGACAAACTGTTCAGGTAAGAAAAAAAAAAAGAAAAGAGATGTGGAAGTGGAACAGAGAGAAAGAGAGAGAGAGAGAGAGAGAGAGAGAGAGAGAGAGAGAGAGGGGGGGGGTTTTTGAGAGAGGGGTAGTTTTTATCTCTTTCAACATGGCTATGTAATTAAAAAGCAGTGATCCAGACAAGATATGTGTCTGGAGTCTCTGCTGCAGGATTAATCTTGTTATTCACCTTTAGTTCAACTTAAGGTCCAAACCTTTCAGATCTGCCTTTACAGAAAACCAAGAGGCGACACTGACAAATGATAAAAAATGGAAATGGCTGTTCATCAAATTAGTCTCAGATCTGGCACAAGATGAACAATAACGCAGTGACATCCATGCCAACATTAATTATCTAGAGAAATTTCTACACTGTGTAGAATGTGAATATAAAATCTTATCTGCCGTTGTTGGAGTCAGGGTTGTTCAGGACAGGATCAAATGAGCCTGTTAGTGCTTTTCTAGAGGGTCACTGCTCCGTCCAAAAGGACAACAAACATTAGTCTAACAGCTGTTACTGCTACAATATAATATTAAAATAATACAATTAATTCTGTTTTCAATTAATAAAAATAAGATTTTTTTTTTTTAATTAATTAATTTTTTTTTTCCCCACAAAACTCCAGTATCTAAATAAAAGTCAAGAAAGTCTCCCCTTTCATCATTTTTCAAGGAAAATGAGAAAGATGTGATGGTTCCTGGTTCTCAAATGAGAAAATGTTCTGCATGTTTCTGCTTTCCTTGGTCTGACATAGTAAACTGAATCTTTTCAGGTTTGGACTGTTGGTCACACAAAAAAGATGTTGAATTATGTCACTCGTGCTCTGGGACATTCTGATGGCCTTTTATTTTTTATTTTTTTTAAACTGATTTCTGAAGATTTACAGACAAAACAATTGATTAATTAAGAAATCATTTAGAAATCAGCAGATTAACAAATAATGTTAAAATCAACCCTGGTTATAATTTCACTGACTGACAGAAAAAGCTGCTCAACTCTGAAGGTCCAGAGATTAGCAAAATATTATGAGATGTACTTAGAGTGTTAGTCATGGATGTTTACCATCTGTTAGATTATCTAACAGAGAATCTGACTGCCCTGTAGCTACAAGGCAGTGACACTAGATGGTTTAATGACCAACAGTCTCATCGATCTGTTCTTTAATGCATGTTTTTTCAGCTTCAACAGTTTCATTTTGTAGTGTGGCTAAAAACACAAAATGAAGAGGGATGGAGCTGATACTAACCGGATTGATCATGAGGTTTCTAATAGTTGTTAGCATTGGCGCTCTTTGGCTCAAACCCTGTTGACTGAGGTGAACTGATGGATGAGAGAGATTGAAAGCTGATGATAACATCTCTTAGTTTTAGCTGATGTTAAAAAAAAGCATTTAAGAAACAGTTCTTAAGCATTTTTTAAAATCTCAGCATCTCTCCTAAAACTGTTTTCATTGTCAAGACAGAAGTCATTTACATCAACACTAAAGCCATATTAATAACATATTAATAACATATTTATACTTTGCTATACTTTTGCACTTTAAAAGATCATTGTTCAGCTTTAATCTCACTGTGTATTTTAGAGACTGGAGCTTTTACTGTACTGTTAGGTATAAAAAAAAAAAAAAAAAAAGGGGGGGGGGGGGGGGGCGGACAGACTCCTTCCACACAGAGGTGGATAACACACTGACTGGCCAATTTCAGATTTTTGATAAAAAGCCAATTTTGGGCCGGAAATATTGCTTCAACCTTATGCTGACTTGCACTGCGAATCAGTGCCGTCAGTGATCCTTGTGGCAGGTGATGTAAATGACCATCCATCCTTCCCCTCATCTACACATACATCAGCTGAGTAATGGAGCAGAGGAAAATAATGTGCGGGGAGGAGCTGGTCCCTACGAGGGTTACAGTGAAATCTTGAGCTATGACCCTCTATTACATGTCGGATATTACACAGTCAGTCTTCACCTCTGTGCTCGAACAGAGTTTGTATCAGGATTCTGGGAGTATCAAAGTTATGAGCAGTTTATCTGGATTAAAGAAGCTTTTCCACCTGCAGTTTGGTTCAACTGGTGAGTTAGTCCTGAATGTGGTGTCACCAAATAACTTCTCAGAGACACTTTGTAACATTTGTCCATCACAGTCTGTAGAAAATAATCTGTGTTTTATTTGTAGGGCTGGTTATTGAAGTCA
>NW_019174280.1:3073768-3168367 GCF_002260705.1 Seriola dumerili
TAAAATTAATTTTTTTTTCAATTAAAAAAAATGGGTTTTTTTTTTTTTTTTTTATTAATTTTTTTTTTCCCCACAAAACTCCAGTATCTAAATAAAAGTCAAGAAAGTCTCCCCTTTCATCATTTTTCAAGGAAAATGAGAAAGATGTGATGGTTCCTGGTTCTCAAATGAGAAAATGTTCTGCTTTCCTTGGTCTGACATAGTAAACTGAATCTTTTCAGGTTTGGACTGTTGGTCACACAAAACAAGATGTTGAATTATGTCACCTCGTGCTCTGGGACATTCTGATGGCCTTTTATTTTATTTATTTTTTTTAAACTGATTTCTGAAGATTTACAGACAAAACAATTGATTAATTAAGAAATCATTTAGAAATCAGCAGATTAACAAATAATGTAAAAATCAACCCTGGTTATAATTTCACTGACTGACAGAAAAAGCTGCTCAACTCTGAAGGTCCAGAGATTAGCAAAATATTATGAGATGTACTTAGAGTGTTAATCATGGATGTTTACCATCTGTTAGCATTATCTAACAGAGAACTCGACTGCCCTGTAGCTACAAGGCAGTGACACTAGATGGTTTAATGACCAACAGTCTCATCGATCTGTCTTTTAATGCATGTTTTTTCAGCTTCAACAGTTTCATTTTGTAGTGTGGCTAAAACACAAAATGAAGAGGGATGGAGCTGATACTAACCGGATTGATCATGAGGTTTCTAATAGTTGTTAGCATTGGCGCTCTTTGGCTCAAACCCTGTTGACTGAGGTGAACTGATGGATGAGAGAGATTGAAAGCTGATGATAACATCTCTTAGTTTTAGCTGATGTTAAAAAAAAGCATTTAAGAAACAGTTCTTAAGCATTTTTTACAATCTCAGCAAATCTCCTAAAACTGTTTTCATGTCAAGACAGAAGTCATTTACATCAACACTAAAAGCCATATTAATAACATATTAATAACATATTTATACTTTGCTATACTTTTGCACTTTAAAAGATCATTGTTCAGCTTTAATCTCACTGTGTATTTTAGAAAGACTGGAGCTTTTACTGTAGCTGTTAGGTATAAAAAAAAAAAAAAAAAAAAAAAAAGGGGGGGGGGGGGGGGGGGGGGGCGGACAGACTCCTTCACATCAGAGGTGGATAACACACTGACTGGCCAATTTCAGATTTTTGATAAAAAGCCAATTTTGGGCCGGAAATATTGCTTCAACCCTTATGCTGACTTGCACTGCGAATCAGTGCCGTCAGTGAATCCTTGTGGCAGGTGATGTAAATGACCCATCCATCCTTCCCCTCATCTACACATACATCAGCTGAGTAATGGAGCAGAGGAAAATAATGTGCGGGGGAGGAGATGGTCCCTACGAGGGTTACAGTGAAATCTTGAGCTATGACCCTTTATTACATGTCGGATATTACACAGTCAGTCTTCACCTCTGTGCTCGAACAGAGTTTGTATCAGGATTCTGGGAGTATCAAAGTTATGAGCAGTTTATCTGGATTAAAGAAGCTTTTCCACCTGCAGTTTGGTTCAACTGGTGAGTTAGTCCTGAATGTGGGTGTCACCAAATAACTTCTCAGAGACACTTTGCTAACATTTGTCCATCACAGTCTGTAGAAAATAATCTGTGTTTTATTTAGGGCTGGTTATTGAACCTCAATACTTTTTTTTGATTCAGATAATAAATCAATTATAATCCCGATTTTGTCGATTTAACATTTTTGTCTTGCATTGATAGTTGACAGTGTTTTAAGATGGACAGGTGAGGCAGTGGGTTGGGTATATGACTGGAGGATGTTGCAGTTACAGTTCATAGTATGTACTTTAACTATTATGCCAACAGGAGTAGGGGGAGCCCTCATTATTTTATCATTGTTAGACTGTATTTCATTTAGATGTTGGTCTTGTAGTTCAGATAGTTTATTTTGGTTCTTATTAATATTTATACATAGTAAATACCCAAATAAATGAAGAATAACAATACTGGCCAAAAAGGTATGGGATGAAGCTATAGCTTATCACACTTACCCTCTTTACATAACGCTACATGAATCGCCAACCCTCTCACTATGTGACACACCGCCAATGTGTAGTCAGAGAAAATAAAAACAAGGAGAAGTGAACCAGAAAGAAACTTTTCACCAATAGGATTAGACACATACGATTAAAAAAAAAAACTGAGCAGGAAGCGAGACGAGGTTATTGTACAGCTGATTGTTTAGACTTTTGTTAAATGAAAAAAACGGTTTAGGAGAAATACATGTTTACATTCCTCTAAGCAAGGTACTGAAGTAAGCAATGTTATAATAATGGTATAAAAACTCATCTGTTGTATCAGAAATCTATAAAGAATTTTCAAACAACACTCGTCCTTTTGTTACCTGGTCTAACTGGATCTTGTGTGTGAATTTCAACCACACTATGTGTCTACACAGACTGAAAAACAAAACTGGACTTTATGGTTCAAATCCTTTTCACAAGATAAACATTACTTTGTGTCACATGGAGATTGTGGAGTTCCACAAGGATCGATAGTCTGACAACTTCTGTTTAATCTTTGCAACAATTATGCAGATGACACTGACTACTGACCCACAAGTGCTCTGAACAAAAGGAGTGACTGAATGAGCCAAAGCTTCCTGCAGTTAAAACCCAGATAAAACCTAAAAATGTGTTTTTTCTGACCAAAATCTTTTTAAAAGTGCTGCTCACCCTCAACACCAGAACTGTGATGTAGTCATGGACTAAGACCTAATTTTAACAGCCACATGAAACAAGTTACATCAACATCCACATTATTGGCTTAAAAATATAGAAAAATGGAAAAAATTATGGATTAATCTACCTCACTCCATAAAGCAATCGGAAGCCTGCAGCTTATCCATTTCTTGCCTATTTATTCCATAGAAAATCTAAGCGGGTACGGGGCGCCCTGGTGGCTCACCTGGTAGAGTGCGTATCATTAAGGCTTTGTCCTAACCACAGCGACACAGGTTTTGCTGCAAGCCATTCCCTCTCCCTGACTATCCTGTCTTTCTCTCTCTCACTGTTGCTATGGAAATAAAGGCAAAAAATTACTTAAAAGAAAAAAAAGGAAAGAAAATAAAGAGACTAAATACCTCCAAAATGAACTGAAAGCATTAAAAATTGTTTGAAAGGTGCTATAAAAATAAACTCCCTTTTCCTAAAAGTGTTTTTCCTTGTTCAATATCCCAGGGCTGTTTTCTCTGAAGGTCTAAGCGTAGATAAATATTCTTAGCAGGAACTTTTGGACCATTGGGAGTAATTTACAGAAGATCTTACTCAAGGTGATCTGAGCACAGCACGGCTGCAGCCTGAAGGTCAGTGCATGTTGACTAGTAGAGAGATAAGTGAGGTTACCTCATCTGAATGGTGATGGCTGAGAGAGGACACGGCCTTGTGCCCTACATTCTGAATCAGTGCCTGAATAACACTGGAGCGACTTCTCTGCCAAACTTCAGCACAACTTTGTGTGTTCAGGATTTATCGTGCAGCTTTTGGCAGCAAGTTCCAGAGCTGCCTTCAACCAACCTTTTTATTAATTAGCTGTGAATAAAACTGCCAAACTAAAGTAGTTGGGGAAAAAAGATAAACAAGCAAACAACAAGAAAATCCTGAAACCCAGGCAATTCATTCTCTCTTCTGTGATGCTTCTCAAGTTTTTCTTCAATTTTTTCCTCAAGAATTTTCATTTTCTTCATGAGGAGCATTTACTGCTTTCAATTTGAAACTGTTGATATGATCACAGATACAAATAAAGTTGATTTGACCTGGACCATGGCATCAAGCACCATAACCACATCATGGGTTGTGAACTGAAATCATGTTGAAGTTGTTAAACTATTCTTAAGAGAGAGCTGATCAACCTTTTCACTTTGCTGACTTACAACAGTATTCCTATGTACTTGTAATAAGCTGTTATGGTGATATAACATTTACACCTCTCATTTTTCTCATGCACTATTCACCAGTCCATCGGGTTGTTGCAAGATAAATGACAGTCCTGATTCAAAAGTCACAATATTTGATCTGGAGACTGATTAAATCACATAGAGGTTAAATGAGTCTTCCTCGCTACAGTCTGGGAGATGAATGCATGTGTGAAATGCACCTTCAGCATACAGGTGAGGTCAAGGTGAGAGCGTCTACCTGGAGGCAGGACAGAAGGCCAGCGCCCGGACAGCATGGTCGTGAGCGAGTAAGCATCGATAGGGCAGAAGACTCAGTGACCCGTCTGACTCTCGCACACGCAACAACGCAGACTTTGTGGACAGATCCCAAAGACCCACTATACCTGGAGAGACCACGTAAGCACAGACAATAATGGACTCAAATCAGTGAATCAACATCTTTTTTACATCAGTAATAAAAATGAACCTGGAGGGATCCAGACTCATAATTTATTTGTTCCTTCAAACACTGAACAAATTAATCACGAACATCTCCAAGAAATCTATTCATACCATCATAGAATCCAATAGCCATTATGTTGTGTGGTTTTTCAGGCAGCCAGTCCATAGACAGGACCTGTCCGCTGTGTTCCTGGCGAGGGGCTTTGAAGGAGCCCAGCTTCAGTGTTAACACTCCTTTAGCCTGCAGACGACAAGACGAAAAACAAATATCACTGCAAAACTACAAAAACAGTATAATGATAATAACAATAATAATAATAATAATAATGATAAAAACACAAGGTTGGATGGTAGATTTTCCTGTTGGCCACTAGTTATTTCATATGGTTAAAATTTAACAGGGTAAATGGAGAGTCTACCTGGTATATTGGCAGCTGCTGGCTGGGTTTTCCTGTGGAGAGAAACATAAATCACAGTTTATTAGTGATGGTAATTAAACTAAGCATTGGAGTCTATACAATGAGCATAACAATGAAAAAAAAAAACAGAATCTAGCATATTGGATGTAGCAGCGTAGCAGTCATTTGAATTCCTGTTTTACCTCCACTGGTGCAAACGACATAAAAGTCTATTTTAAGTAATGTGAACTCAAGAGTAGCAGGTTAGCAGTGACGATGAGAAGCATCAATCTGAGCTGTACCTTTTCATCCCCAGATGTACTTAAGTTGAGGGTTTTGCTCAAGCATAACAGGTTTGTAAAGTTCTGTCTGACAAATGTATTTACAGCTGTTTTGAGCTGCCATACTGGAGGAGGGAGTCAAAAGCTGGCTGTCATAGAGGGGGGGTGGGGGTGTTATTGTTTAAATGTGGGGATAATGGTGAACATTTTCAGACAATGATGGATGAAGACGTTCATAGTGTTGCGCTCAGTTGTTCACATGAAAAGTGTCAGAAATAAAAAAAAGAGACAAAGTTCAATCCCAGCCTCCCTTTTTCAGCTCTGCACAGCCGACTAATCACAGTGTGAAGAGAAGTGTTCAGACATAGACCCTCATCATCAGACCCTCTTGGAAAAATGTGGGGGGTTAAGGGGTTTGCAAAGCTATTCAACCATCTCACAATCACTTCTGACAGTGCAAACTGGCAGCTTCAGACTCAGCGGTGCTCTGAGCTGACAGGAAACATGGTGATGGTTAAAACGCTACGCAAATATCAGCATGTTAACATGCTAATGATACCATGCTAACATGCCTACAGTATGTTTGAAGAGAGAGCAACTCTACCCTGATTGCTGCCCTGACTCTTAAGTGAGGTAACTTTGACCTGTTCATGGCAGTAGATGGAAAGCCAGGGGATCACCAAAGTTAACCAAAGGTACAATTCATCCCATGGGAAACATGAATGTCTATATCAAGTTTTACAGTAATCCATCTAATAAACCAAAGTGTCAGACCAGTGGAGCAGCTGATATCACCATCTCCTACGTCCCTGTCGTGGTTCAACATTACTGGATGTTAAGCACCACTTAAGAAGTAATACTGCTGTACCTGCCTTAACACTCACTGCTGTGTTTAATAGATGTAAAATCCAATAACAAAAATAGGTGTCAGACTGTTCCCCATCATTGGTTTTCTCTGCTCCTCCAGTTTAGATTACTGAGAGACCAGATCAATAAGAGTCCTCAGTCTTCTACACCCTCCATCAACTCACCTCTGCCTCAGAAAAACACACACCAGTACTTTTATATAAGCCGCTTGAATGTTAAATGAAGTCCTAATATGTATAATCTTTTACTACTCCAGACCAAGGAGAAGGCCCAGGATGAACCTAAGCCTGTCACCAGGAAGAATATGTAAACTCCTGTTATCCAACATGGATTCAGAACCCTGCACCTGACTGAAATAGCCTATAGCTTTTACTTAAATATTATATTATTAACTATAGAATTAGTAGATTTCTGTATTTTTAACATGAATTTATTGCCTTTACTTTTCAAAATACGATAAAATGAACAAAAGCAGTAAAGGTCAACCATTTTTACAAAATGGTTTTGTTATTGTCCAGATTTAAAATGCAGCGACCACGTATAAAGACCTGAAACTTCACAATCCTAGTAAACACACTGATTCAAACAACTCGTATAATTTTATGGTTTGGTTTAGCAGTGACATGTAAATTTCTACAGCTCCAAGTCTGGTATAAACTGTGATGATGAGTATTTTATTGTGACCAACAGTCTGCTGTAACTGATGAGGGTGATTAGTCATCATCATACACAGGGTTTTTGTGTTAAAGTGGCAATAAATTAACATTAACTAGTTTTAGTCAGTCAGTTGGTGTTACCCTTATTTAAACCTTGACTGTTCTAAAGTCTAAACCAAACTTCCCCTGTAAACCTTTACATTTTAAATCCTAATGTGAAATTAATCTCAGCATTAAAAGCATTAACCCTAAACTTCACTACACAGACTAAAAAGGTGTAACCTTGCCCCCACCACCACCACCCAATTCCAAATAAGTCCTTGATGATTGACAGAGTAGGGATACAAGCAGTGTCAGCTACTAGACCTAAAATTCATACCTTCCAACACTAACAACTGGCTCGGTGATGCATCTTCTTTGTCATTTCAATTATAGATCCTTGTCTGATGGAGAACGGCACTGTAAATTATGTGTGTTCACTACGCCTTCTCACATTCACCCTTTTGTCTTTTTTCTTCTTCCATGAGTTGCCTCTACACACACATACACACACATCTCCAACCCCCCCCGGTCCGCCCTCCAATTCTGCAGCTTTAACAGCCTCCTCTTCTCATTCACTTGCTCATTCATTCTGGTGACTGGACGGACAAAAGCTATTTATAATTATCTGTCGCAAACAGCACTGGGCTGGCGGAGAGAGACACTCACACCCCGTTTAACCCTGCCTGAGCCAATTTCACCTTTAACCCCTTTCAGCTGAAACTGAAGCACAAAGAAATGATTTCCACTAACTAGTCTGCATTCAATTACTGCTCATCAAGACATGCAAGGCTGTAAAGAAATTCCCTGGTCATTTTTCACTGGGTTAAATGCACCTTTACCTTCCTCATCTCCCGACGGTATTTTTCTGCTGGTGGAATAAACTCTAGATCAGAAGCTCAAAATCACACAAGACAGCAGCGTCTGCTTGCAAGTTATTTAGTAGAATCCTACAGGAATTTTACCTTATTATTAGTAGGACGTGAATATTTTTCAAATGTTTTAGGTTAGTTCTGTTGCTGCAGTCTCTCTCTCTCTCTTTGTGTTTTACAACCCATTCCCAAGCCAACACTGAGGAGTCCAACTAATGTAATGGCCACTGTGAAGACAAATGACCAGAGTTTGTGTTTGATCTTTAGCAGATGTGATAAGGTAAATGTGGCGTCAACAAATGGGGAATAAAGGGAAATACTGTGCTGGCTGTAGAAACTGTTCATTCGTGTGCTTCTCCATCCAGCAGGTCGAACCTCTCTTCTTTTTACCTAAATATACAGTCCTGGTTTTGATAGTGACTATATAACCGGTACTTCCTGTAATTACACAAGTATTTTTTGTTCATGTATTATTTATCATTAAATTCATTATTTTAGTCTTGTGTTAGAATGTTAAAAGGCAACTCCACTGACTTTATATATCAAGGTGGGTTTACAGGCCTAGGGGAATATGACTACACATGTGAAAAAGGTTGTATAATGAGATGAGCTGCATTGTGGGTAATGTTGGCACCAGGTTTTGACTGGGAAGAAAAATATGCGGAACAAAAAAAGATCATATACTGAGTTCTGCTGCATCAATTTTGACAATTTTATAGAAATGCAAGTTTTAATTTGGTGAAAGGTGATGGGTATGTCATTCATTTTGTAGGTATTTGGTCATAAACCAATGCAATAAACACATTTCCATTGAGACCTGCTGGTGGTGCTGGATGAAGCGTCAAGGGATGACCACAGTCACTAGGATTTATCCTCTGGGGAGTATGAATATCTGTTACAAAACTAGAGCCACTCCAACCAGGAGATGGAAAGATGTTTTACAAGATGCTGATTTGGGCGCCAAAAGTCCAGCTAGTGTGGCTAAAAAGAAAAGAAATGGATGGTGTTGCATGGTGGTCTGTGCTTTTTAATTAGTGAGACCAGGACAAGACCAAAAACACCATATCGGTGGAAGTCTGGACATTAGATTTTGTCAGGGGTCCAGGGGCCCATTAGAAAGACCAGGGATCTTTAGAGCAATCAGGAGAGTCCTATAGGGCTGCAGTTCAGCCACTGTCGGTGCTTATCAAGGTGTGTTTCTCTGGACAAAATTGTTGGATAAACTGTTCATCAACTGGTTGACCTCACCACTCTAAGGCGCTGCTGCAAACAGCAAAAATGTACCAGTTTGTACACAGGGAATACCAAAATAAGACAGCAACTATTGTTGTTTTTATTCCATTGATTTTGATCCCATTAATCTATCAAAAACAGGGTTGTACCAACCACAGAAGACACTGAGGTCCTGTGGGAGATCCAGCCTACAATAAAATAAAAATATAACACATAGTAGATATAGTAGATTCCATTATTTTTAGACTGTATATTTACATTATTATTTTTAGACCAACAAAAAAAAAAGTATTTACTTTAATTCCAGTCCAGGTCTCCCTCTGCAGTCGTCTGTGTGTGTTTAAGAGACAGTATCTTCAAACGTGAACACTCTGCAACCTTTCTATCCAATAACTATAACCTATGGTGGGAAGCAGGGGGCTGATGTAGTAGCCAGACCCAATGACCCATGGCTACAAAATAAAATGGAAACCAGGGCCCATGAAGCAATGTGGAAAAGGGAAAAAAGAATGGAAATGTCAGGCTTTATTTATCGCTTTTATGTCCAAACTAAAGCACTGAAAATCTTTCTTAATTGTAAAACGAAGCCAAGTGTAATACAGTGGAGTCTCCTATCAACCAATACACTGTATTTCATTTTAATATTAATACATGAATGGCTATGTATGAGGTCCTCTGTAATGGCGCTGCTAAATCAAAGGAAAGCCTTTGTTAGTGTGATACATGGAATTACAGGTGAATAATGGAGCCTGATGTTGGTTTTTATCAAAGTAAATGAATAAACAATAATTTGGGGATGGAAATGTTGAGGAATTTAATTTTACATGGGCTTCAGGAGAGAATTTTTTTGGTTTAAGACAGTGTGAAGAATAAAATTCAGCAGAAAGCTCTGAATATTTGCAGTTTCTCTTAAGAAAATGGCCAAATTTTAAGGTACTAAGTGTCTAACCAAATGCTGAATATCTGCAGTCTTCACTAAAAAAATGCCATTAACCCCACATACACAAATAACAGCCAACTCTCATGTTATACTGTACTACAGACAAGACTTGCTCCAAAGATAAGGCTTAATGGGATGTAAGACGGTTGTGCTGATTCTGATGTAATGCCAAGTATGCGAGTGTTTGAAATGCTATGATCTTAGACTGGTGTAGTGTGTAATCAGATAGGCCCGTGCCGCTGGCTAGACCCAGGCGGATAAACACACTCATGTGCAGACATAACCAGGTTTCTGTGTATGATGAATGTGGCAGATAAGCTCGCCATTAATCTCATTCATACAGTCTTCTATCAGCTGAGCCCCAGAGGCAGCTGACGCAGTGATCTGAATAGACTGGACCACAGGCTCCACCATCCATAATGTCAGCACATACTCACACCCCTGGAGAGCGCTCTGCACATTGGTGTGTTTGTGTATGTTTTTCACAGGGGTGGTTAACTACTGCCATTGTTAGAGCAGCAGTTTGATAGACCCCTCAAGCGCAAGCGCGCACGCACGCATGCACGCACACACACAGTAGACTGAGGGTCTTCATGGAAACTGTCCTTTCACTGAACATGATATCTGGTCAAGTTAATGACGTCCATGACTGAGCTGATGGATATGCTGCTGGTTGATTGATTACATACTAAAGTTTGAGTTAATCACGTTGTGTATGAGTGACACTATCCTAAAAAGCATCACAAAGTGACTAGTGCTGAAACAATTCATCGATTTTTTTTATCATCAGAAAATTAACCAAAATAAAATCATTTTAGCAAATATTTTGATAATCAATGGATTGTTTCAGTAATTTTTCTAGCAGAAATACCAAATGTTCACTGGTTTCAGCTTCACTATTGAGAGGATTTGCTTATTTTTTCTCTTTTTAAATCATTGTAAACTGAATATCTTCAGGTTCCTGCAATTTAAAGATGTTGTCCTGTTCTTGAAGTAGATCCTATGGCCAGTGTTGTGTTGGACCAAAGGACCAAAGGATTGTGAACCTGTGTTGAGACACGTTTTCAACCTCTACAATTCCACCAGCTGAACCTCCAAGTCTTTTAATTTGTTCATAAATACACAATGTGTGCAGGTAATGCTCAAACTACGTATATTTTACAGCTGATCCTATGCATCTTGAAAATAATTAGTTCTTGTTGGTTTTGATGCTTCTTTTGTTCTCTAAAGCTTTCTGTAAATGGTCATTGGATATCAAATGAGTTAAATAGGAGTTTCCTGACTAAATGTCACTAAATGGATCCTCATTTAACTGAGACTCTCAGAGGGGTGCACGGTAAAGATACAATTGCTCAATTAATCAACTGAAAGAGAATTAATCAGCAACTATATTGAGAATTTGTTATGTCACAATTTATGAAAAACCATTAAGTTCTGAGCTGATGCAAAGACAATTCAAACACTTTTAACACCTCAGGCTGTGGGACGTCTCTAGACATTTCATAGACTGAACGGATAAGTGATTAATAAAAAAAATAATCTGCAGTTTATTCAATGAGTAAAATAACCGTGGTGTGCGTGGTGCTTCAAAGTGACAATGACGCCTACCCCTCAACCTCAATTCTTATATTCCTGTGGTCAGAATATGAATGGAAGCTATGGGTGAAAGTCCTCTGAGATAGGATGTAAGGATGTGTCTGAGCTGATACTGAAAGCATTTAAGGGTGACAGGATCTAGTATGTGTCCCTCTTATTATATTTTCCTCTTGCATCATGTTTAATGTGTCATTTCTTGTGGTGTGTGAAGAAATAGAGTCAGGGAGGTGTGCGATACACTCCAGCAAAGCTAATGTTAAAAATAAGCAGTGGGGGTTGGGTTTAGCATGATGTGAACAAAACTAAATCCAGCTGTTTTTTACAATGCTACCATGACCCAGTGATCACCACCTAAAGCTCTGCTTTACTGCAGTCCTGTGTCCTCACCCGCTGCTGCAGGAATCAAATATACTGACTTCAGGCTTTAGTGAGGCAACACTGCCCTCTGCTGAACACTGGACACACTTCATTGTCTGAGTGTGAGTCCAGTCAGCTCAGGGTTGTGCATGTGTAATTTTTAGAGTTAAGGAAATAAAAGCACTTTATCATTGTTATAACACCTGTAACTGAATGGTTATAAATACTGCAAAGGGAATACTGTGGCCAGTTGTGTTTAATAATCACAGTCTTACCAGAGTCAGGGAGGTTGTTGTTGGAGTGCAGAGCATCAGGGTGGGGCAGGCTGTAAATGGTGACCACACCGGTGGAGGTGGCAGCTGCCAGAAGACCCAGTCTGGGCAGGAAAGGAGCCTTTGGGGGTAGGAGATTTAAAATTTTTGAATGCTGTCACAAAATATAGACAACACCAGACCAAATCTGCCTGTAGTGACTTTTAAAAACTCATGTTGGTGGAACCTTACCTTTCTGCCACAGCTGGGCAGCTCCCAGCCTCCTGCGGGACACCACTTCAGGTGCCAGATGAAGCCTTTGTCCTGAGCCAAGCCATAGGCGAAGGCTGGCTGGGAGTCTGGCCTGCAGAGAGGAGGAGGAGGATGAAGGAGACAGAATAAGATGTGTCATAAAAAACAAATGAGGGAGGAAACAATACATTACAAAGGCTGAACAGAGATCTCTCAGATATTTTTATAGACAATAAAAGTAAGAAAGAACAAAATGGTGGGTTAATTAAGGATTTGGCTCAAAAACTGGGAGAAAATTAAAGAAGTTGGCTGCTGAGCAAAATAGTCAAAGATAAAGTAGCTTTAATCCAAAAAAATATGACTATCAGCCCTCAAATAACCAGTGTGCCCTCTTCATCTGTACCTGCTGTTGTACTCCAGTTTGCACACGTCCCACAGCTGAACCAGTCCAGGTCCGGAGTACATCTTGTTGACATAGTGCTGCTCATCCATCCCTCGATGACAGGCCAGAGCGATGTACTGGGAGGCCGGAGCACCTTCAGGTGTCGGACACCACTCCATGGCCCAGACCGGCCCTCCTGCGTACAGCACCATGTCCCAGCGTTCTGGATGAGCAGCTGCTGCTTCAAATCTGGTCAGTTACATTAACAGAAAGGCTTTAAAGATATACTTAATATACTTGAAAAAAATACCACATTTTACCTCTACATTGTCACTGACCTTAAATCAAAATGTATTTTTACTTTATTTACTTACTACAAAAACAATCATCTGGATAATATTTATAATCAAAGCTTAGCAGAACAACCTGCACTGATAGGGACCTTAAAGCTTTAGATTCATAAGAAGCGAATAGGCCCATTCTGCTCATCCCAGTAACTACAAATACAGATGTTTTACTCCACTCTGATCTTTATTAACAAGACAGTTTGGAAAATGAGGATTAAAAATGTAGTTAGATGACACAACAGGATGCAGCATGTCTGAAATGAAAGGTAACTGAAACACTGGTGTCTTGATGAAATAATAATTAAATACGTAAAGGAGCAATAAAGGGTGAAACTAGAAACTGATCAAAGTTGTCTAATGTTGAGCTTCATTTCTGCAGCTTTGTCTCTCAGCAGCGGATCAGTCTCACCTGCTGAGTCTTTGCAAAGGCGTTCCTTCCTTACTGAGGCCTTCTCTGGACAATTTGAAAGCAGCTGAGCGAAGCTCCTGGGGCAGGTATTTCTCCACATCACTAAGTAGAATAGAAGACACACAAACATTTGACTATTAGGGAGAAGTTTGAGACATGTCTCACCCGACATGCAGTAGAGACTTCACACCCGTGAAACAGGCCTGAAATTTTATTGCCAATTAAATCGTGTTAATGACTCAGTGGTGGCTGAGCTGTTGTCTGGCATCTGAATCCACAACCTCCCCCCACCCCTCCAAAACAACACCAACCACAAGTGCAATATAGAAATTCAATAACTATCAATGTTTAAAGCCTTTTTATCTGACTATGACTATTTTTAATATGATTATTTATTATATTTATATACATATTTTATACAGGTTTGAACCCACAACCTTCTTGTCAGGCCACAGTGCTAAACACTCCACCACTGTGCTGAAACTAACTACATGTAATTAAAGTTTGGAACATAATCAGCTTTTAAAGGTCCCATACAGTCTAAAGGTCTCTGTCCACGTGTTGTTTGATTATAAAGCAGGTCTAGGTTCTATATTAATACTGTGAAAGTATCAAAGCCTCAGTCCACAGAGAAATGCACACAGCCTGTATTCAGAACCTGAGCCTTCAAACCAGCCGTCAGGACTTCTGTCACAACAAAGCAGTCACTGGTCTCAACTGTGTCCCAAGCCCCACCCACCTGGACCACCATCCAGTCTTGCAAAAGAGAAACTCAGAACCTCCGCTCTTCTGATTGGCTCACTGACCTGCTGTTACTAGAGCTCCAGAGAGAAGCCTGAGAGAGGAGATGTGAAACTAACCCTAACCCTTAAAACCACAAATATATCTTCTTATGGATCAATACTTCAAAGAAAACACAGGACAGCTAAGAACCCCAAACAAGGCATTCTGAGGTTAGATTTAATGGAAGTATTAAAAAAAAAGTTAACATCTGGTTTTATATTGATTATTTACCCTTATCGTAGAAAACTGGATTAATTTAGAGGTTAAAGAAAGGTTAAAGGTTAACTACCTCTGTGGAACAAGGTCCCAGGAACTTGTGGTGGGGACCCACTCTGGGAACACCCAGCTGCTGTAGTGCTCCTCCCGGCTGAAAATACACACAAACATTACATGTCACAAACACATACCATGACTGCATGTTGTGGCTAAAAATAACACACAGTTTAGTCACTAATACTAGTATCTCAACTCCAGCTTTTTCCAGTGTTGTTTTGCACTTTAGTGTCATTGAATTTGTGACGTGATATCACAGCTGAGTTTTCTAAATAATGTATCAAGTTAAAAAAGTGACATCATGTTAAACTGACTTTTGAAATGCTTAAAATGTTCAGTCTGAGGCTCTTTAATGTTATATCTCTATACACAAGGTAAAACAAGGGCAGAAGCAACCACAAGGTGCAGCTACTTACAACTTCTTGGTCGACTCTATGGCGTCCCAAACAACTTTCATGACACTCGCGGCGAGACCATTGGGGGTTTTGGCATTGGAGCCTGTCTGCAAGAGAAAAGGAGATTTGGATGAGTTGTTACTTTACAGTCCGGTCACATTAATTTTGCAGAAATGTTCATTTCACTTAAAGGAATCTTCACTTTAATCTAATTAATAATTATTCATGATTTGGTATTGATCAGTTATAATCAGTTATGAAACCCCTAATTTGTAAATGAAAGTGAATTTTGTTGGGGAAATTTGTATTCAAACTGTCCATTATAAGGTATAAGATTATAAGTCTCCATAACACAATGTTTAGAGAGGTGAGTGAGTCAAATGTGATCATAACTAATAAGAATGATCGCCAGTCACAAACTGACTCCCACTGAGAAATACAGTGAAGATTAGAACACTACTAACATTGGTCCTGTTGTGGTGATAAACTGCCGGACTTCGTCCACTGGTCCTGAAGTCTAAGTCCAAATCTGTGTCCTCTCCTTCTTCTTCATCTTCCATCTCCTCAACCTCGTCTTCTTCAGCACCTGGGACAAAGTCCTCATCACCTTCGGCATCACTGTCAAAAACAGGACGTTTCCTCTTTTTGCCTTTACGCCCTGTAGGAATATAAAGACAAATCATCCATGTCAGAGAACACAGAGATCTTTACTGCTGTTAGTAGACATAGATGAATCCTTCTATTACAGTGTAGGTAATTTTACATTACACGTTTTATTGACATACTTCATTGTCAATAACACAAATTCAGCTGACAAACCATTTCAAGATAAAAATGACCTGATGGGAATCCAGTAGGTTACATATGTAATTTTAAAAAGCACAGCCAAGAAGCTGTCTCACTACCTAATTCAACCAGAAACACTAAAGGGAAAGTTCCTTTGGTTTAAATTAACCCAAATTATTACAACAGGTAATATGGTATGGTTCAATAGTAAGGGTTGCTCGCTGGCACACTGGGACAGTAAACTCAGGATCTTACTGTTCTGATCTCTGCTTCCAGCTTGTTCCTGACCCCCAACTACCACGAAAGGAAAATACACATGCACATTTCCATCTCATCTTATCTTTCTGAGAGCCACACTGTCACGAGTATGACGCAGCACTTTCAGTCAGGATTGAGGATTTAAAAGCAAAACTTACATTAAAAAGACCAGTGTGTAGGATTTAGAGGCATCTAGTGGTAAATACTCCTACTGAATACCCCTCCCCTCATGTTCTCCTTCCCAAACCTGTAGGGGACAGGAGACTCTCTCTAGAGCCAGTGTTACTACTGTATGTAGCAGGACTTTCACTGTACCTTTGCCTCCTTTGGGAGTTTTCTGCTCTTTGAGTGAGTCTTCGTCGCCTTCACTGTTGGCACCTGGCTTGGAGTCTGACTCATCACTGGGATGACCAAGCACCTCTTTTGCCAAGGTGTGGAGGTACTTCAATGCCCTGGAAGAGATTTTTCACATGATTTTTTAAACACTGAATGACTTGATTACCATTTCAGACCTTACTTGTAGTTTTGAAGACGCGTAAAGCCGTTGGCCAGTAATTGGAGAGTGACGTTCTCAAAGGTAAATAAGTTGGAACAGAATACAGTGAATTCATTGACAGACTTACGCTTTAGCAGCACCTCTCATGCGGCGGCCGCCCGGTTCGATCTCCTCCTGAGGTTCAGCTGGGTGTTCCCCTTGAGCCTCCTCACATGGTGGTTCAGTAACTGGTGTTGCTTTCTGCTGCTTCCTTACATACTTTCTCTTTGGCTTTGGTGTCCCATTTTCCTGCTGCACATTATCTACAACTCCTCCCTCTCCACCTGGGAGGGTCCCAACAGCTTTGGGAGTTCTTTTGGCAGGAGTTTTTTTGGCAGGAGTTTTTTTGGCGGGAGTCTTTTTGGCGGGAGTCTTTTTTGATGGGGTCTTCTTGGCTCTCACTGCCTTTTTAGGAGTTTCCTCTGAGGTTTTTCCATTAGACTCTTGAGGTGTTTTGTTCGTGGCTTTTTCTTCTCCATCAGCAGCCTGTTGTGTTGCATTTTTAGCTTCTTCAATCTTTGCCGGAGTCGTTTCAGAGGCTTTCTTTGCTCCCCTTCTGCTCTTTTTAGGTGTTTTTTGCACAGTAACTGTGGCATCAGTTTCATAATCAGAATATTTGGGATTTTTCTTCCGTTGTCGTCCTTTTGAGCTGGGCATTAAATCCCAATTCTTCTCTGATGGCTTTTCTTGCCCTGCGAGGAAAATGATATTATTATTCCACAGGTGTACAGCACATTGCATAAGGGTGAGAACAAATAAATCAGTTAAAAAAAAAATTTAAATTGCAAGAAGATATTGCTTCACGAAACATCCATGTGCAAAACTATCTTTCCATTCTGTATTCTGTGTTTATATCTCACAAATGCTACTCTTACAGGCTGCAGAAAAACCGTACTATGCAACAAAGTCATATATGTCAGGTGTCACTGGGAATAGAAGAAACAAGCACAAATTAGTAATTCATGTTCTTGAATGAGTCATTTGTGCAAATTAAGCAATACATTTTCCTCTCCAATTAATCTGTTGTGTGCACAAATTAATTTGTGCTCTTGAATGACCAACTTTGACCACATCGTGTATGTCTAACATGTGTTCAAGAGATGTCAAACATGACACAATGTTGTTTAAGAGGGAAAAAGCGAAAGAATATTTACGTATATCTCTGCCCAAAATAAACACAACACTGCATTAAACCCAAACAGCTTGCAAACTCATTATTATTATCCGTGCCCTTTTTTTTTGAGTTGCATTAGGATACACTGTTGTAATATGTGTACCTGACTCATAGCAGCCAAAGCCAACCAGATATTGCCAAAAAGCTGTCTAATTTAGCATCAACGTCATGTTAAAGAGTGGTGTATGTACTGTGTAATCTATGTAATAAATGCAGTAACCTAACAATACCAATTCAAACACAGCACATTTCTCCACAATTGACCACTAGAGTCCACAACCTGTAAATTCAGGTCTTATTGCTACAGTAACTTCACATTCATTTTAGTGCACAGATTACTAAATTGTGCTCACAAAATACACGTGTCAACATTGTCATATCATTTTTATAAGGAATAATAAACTAATGCTTTTTAACAGCTGGTCAAAAAGCCGCTACAGTAAACCTTGTTCAGAGTCAATGGGATCCATAGGCTCTGGGTGTCTTGTGTTATGTCTGTCTGGTCAGATGCCTCCTCATGTGTAGAGCAGGTTTCTTCTCACGCTGGCTTTGCAGCTGCTCAGACAAGAAACAAAAATGAACACAAACATTCATCAACTGTTTTTATGCACAGTATCTGTTAGAATTACTTCTGAAAATGTGATACAAACAACACAAGATTTGTTTCCAAAGGTATACAGTGACCGTACACGTGTAGTAACTTTTTATCATAAAACTAGTGACGGACTTAGTCAATGTTGTCACAGTTCAGCCAGTAATTACAGTAAATAACATTTCCAGAGACATCTTTACATTATTTTACATAGTCTGACAGCTTGTAAGGAGACTAGACAATGACTGGATCCATTTTGATAATTGATTAATAATTTGAATATGTTTTAATGAAAACCTATCCAACCTATCAAACATGATGATTTCCTTCAATACACTGAAAAGGTCACCTTGGACTCAAAGGTACTGGGATACATTTAACTTCACTGACATTTTATAAACGAAACGACTAATCCATGAAAAAAATATCTAGTTGCTGGACTAAAGTTGATAGTTCAAAGTAAATACTGTGCCCAGGAGAAGTCAGAGCCAGGAATTGATACCGATATCACAGCGATATTCCTTAGTCTGAGACTGACGAACCAAACCTCATTCAAGGAATGGGACAGTTTTATTCTCTCTTCTGAACTGGTAAGTCTACGTGGGTAATAGATAGATGAAGATGACATTACCTTTATATTTTTAAGTCACTCATCAATTCGGCAAATCTTTTAAATATGAAATATATCAAGTAATAAGTTATTTAAAAAATAAACTTCTGTAACTCGTTTGTTTTCCCAGTGACACATCTCCTTCCAACCACGCTACTAAGCTAACACATACGGCTAACGCTAACTGATAAAAGTGGCAGTGGAGTGTAACGTTCTTTCACTCACTTAAATAATGGCTGTACTTTTTAAAAATCGGCATGTAACCGACACACGTTACCGGTCATGACTACTATCATCGTTAAAAACTCACCCTGCGTCTAGTCGAAGCTTCCTCCCCGGTGGCGAAGGCTGAAAAGCCTTGAACCGAGCCCGGGAAGCTAGACTCCGGTCACTCGGTATCGAATCCCAAACTCTGCTACCGGGAACGACAACGTAGAAGATCACCGGAGCCGTGCAGACATAACGGACATTTACATCCAGTCGTTATTCTTTCACGGATGGCAAACTGTAAACATCACCTGCGCTGTTTCCAGTGTTTCAGGTTACTGAAATTCACATTCTGCTTACATCAGGTCAGACCGCCATGTTACTGTACAGGCATGGTGGTCCACACCGTCCCCTATGTGCAGAGAGTGGAATGACACCGAATATCTACAGTAGCAGCCGTGGGTTCAATCCTTGCAGTCAACAAATGTCTTGGGGATGTCATCAAATACATTTGAACAATTCCAAACATGTTTTATATTACATTTTTTATTTTATTACTATTTTTGTTTTTTTGTGAGCACTGCCCTCTTTAGGCATTTTTGAGCTTCAGTTAACGTTCACATTAAAGGTCAGAATTTGGAAAAAAATGTGACACATTGACTTGTGTCAGATTGGCTGGTTTGAGTATTTCTGAAACGGCTCTCCAATCTTTGTTACTCTGTGAGCTATTTTCACAAAATAAAAGGGGCTGATCACTCCTCATGTCTTATAGTACTGGTACATTTATTGACTTATCGTATCAAAACACTCACAAACTGATCTCCAAAACAAATCAGAGGAACAAGATAATTTAACAAGTCATCAAATATCAATATCCAAAACTCACATTCTGTACTACAACATCTGAAACTCACATCAGACAAAAATCTGAGTCATGATTCAGTCAACCTGACCACACACATCTGATAACACCACTGCCAATAAACGTCCATAAATCTGCTTAGAAATCCGAAAAGTCAGTCAGTTATCCAGTGATGGTTGTCACTACATCAATGGTGCATAACAAACGAGAACTTAAAAAAGTCAATTTAATTCACTTCATTTTCCAAAATGTAAACAAACATGGGCTAAAAAATTGGGGTTCAAGTTGAAGCCCACAGTTTAAGTCACTGTATCCATGGCAACATATTTCTTCTTCTTGGGAAAGTTTAGTTTGAATCTGTTCTCTTATCAGAAGAGTTGCTACCACTGATGATCACTCTGATGTAAACAAACTTGACAGTAACCCATTTGACTGACAACTGGCAAATAATTATCTGGTGTTGAAGAGGCGTGGCTATGTCTGTGTATTCGATTTAGTTGCATTTGGAAGAGATTTACTGAGTGAAGTTGTGTTGCTTAAAGTTTGATTTAAACATCCATGGTTTGCACAGACTATATTCTCAGAACCTTTGGGTGAGCTACTCTAAAACAGAGGGTGAGCTACTGGTAGCTCGTGAGCCACCTGTTGGAGACCGCTGCTCAAGAGTTTTTACTCAGAATGGTGCAAAAAACAAAATCAAAATCATCAAGTGAGCAGCAGTTCTGTGGATTGGATTTACACTGTGTTGATGAGAGAGGTCAGAGAATGACCACTCACATTCAGAGAACAGGATCATCAAAATTGGAGTTTTCAAGTCTTGAAGCCTAGTCTAATAAATCTGGAATTCTGCTGAGGCTCACAACAACATGAATCAATGGTCCCAACCTGGCTTTTGTCAACAGTTCAGGCTGGTGGAGGTGGTGCAGTGGTGTGGAGAATGTTTTCTTGGCACGCTTTGGGCCACTTAATACCAATCAATCATCACTTGAATGCCACAGCCTATCTGAGCACTGCTACTGACCATGTGCATTCCTTAATGGACAAAACTTACCATCTTCTAAGTGTCCTCCCCAGTCACCAGGTCTGAATCCAGATGTTGGGATGTTGTAGAACAGGAGATTGACAGCTGACACACATGCAGAAACGATGTGATGCGATCATCTCAACATGGACCAGAACCTCAAAGGGAAGTTTCCAACATGCTGTAGAATCCACACCACCGAGAACTGAGGCTGTTTTTGAGAGCAAATGTGAGTCATATTGTGTACTGAATTTTTATTTATCATTATTCATTTACATTTCATCTTATTCTTTTATATCCTAGTTATATGTTTGTTAATAATGTGTCATTATGTGGTCATGCTGCATGAGAACTACTTTACCACTAAGAAAATGATGGAGGGGAGTCCAGTCCAGGAACATGTGGGAGCAGGCTAAACCCTGACAGGTGAGGACCACTCCTGCAGGAAGGCTGAAGAGAGCAGGTCACTGGATGAACCTGTGGATGGACAAAATCTAAAAAAATAAAAAATATTAGGAGCAACAGGCACTCGAATTGGGGTGCTTTACTTACCAACCGGCTTACAGTACCTCCATCACTGTTACTGAGGACACAGAGCCCAAAATGACCATGAATTAAATTTTTAATTATCTGTTGTTATAACACTGCTAGTACTATGAAATAGCAGCACATAACTTCTAAAAAAACAAGTAATAACATATTAAATATACAGATTCTGAATGTACTGTTGGCTGAGACAATAACCGCTTTCACTTGAACAGAAATGATGTCTCATAAAATGAAAAAAAAAAGTGCTTTCTTGCTTTGTTATTACAAATGGTACAAGGCTACTAACTGAATCTTAATTTAAATCTGGCCTAGATAATATATGACTGTATATTTTCTGTGTGGATGGTGGTGATGGGGCACATGATGTGAGAACAGCTTTTAAGTGTTTTCATTCATTTAACGCACAGAGCACAGTAACTTTCTATTTCCAGCGTTACATCGAGAACAGCCACTGGATGAAGCCTTCCTCAGGAGGTCAGGACCAAATCAACGATTTTAACCAAGATGTTACATGTTCACTAAACACCCAGAAACACAGCATCTGCATGGGTTGATGGGCTATGATTAGAAAAACAAACAAACAAAAAAAACAATCATTCAAAGGTAAATGAAACCTTCAGTATTTGGTAAATATTTGATGCCCCTCACTAGTCCTCTCTGTTGTGAAATTAGAAGCCTGCAGTAGTTAACAACTCATCTATTGGCACTGAAATACAAACATAACGACAGGCTCAATTTGGATGATACATCTGGGCTCCAACATTAAAAAAAACATATGCTACTGTACATAAAGTAACAGCAGGATGACAAGGTGCAAAGTGAAAACGTGTCTGAGCTAAACTACTGTAGTTTATCCCGCGATATAAGAAGTTTAAGCCATTAAATGTCTGATTTCACCGAAAAAGCTTCTTTTTTTTAAGTATAAAATGAAATGTAGTCAGAGATCCAGGGTGCTATATGAAATACTCGTGGTCTCTTAATGCTGAGCGATGCTGTTCTTTGTGCCATCAAACAGTTCAAAGTGCATGCATGGTGATAAAGATTTGGTCACAAGCATAATCCACATGGGAAGTATTTCAGCAGCAACGGCAAAACACCTACAGTGAGTCAGTGGTCAAATTTGTGTTCAGGTGCCACCAAAGGGTCACGAGATAAATCTTAACGAGAAAATTAACAGGTTAAAAAAAAAACATGTAAAAATAGTTTCCAGATGTTCCTCTCATCTTTGCTTTTTTTCTTATAAATTACTGGGCAACATTGCCTCTTATTGCCTCTCTTGGTTGACTTGGTTATAGCCAGTGGTTCACTGTAACAATGGGTTACCGTAACGATGGGTTACAAGTAAATATTGCTTTATTTCAAGGTATCACAGGGCATAAAGGTCGGAAACCACTGACCTAGGCGATGAAAAATAATTACATTAATTATCTCATCATAATTATTATTGGGAAGTACTGGGCATTTAGCATGAATAGCAACATCCACAGTGCCTAAACAAAAGCCCCACTGCAATACATTCAAACTTCATCAGAGTCAATGTCTTAGTAAATGATGCAACAACTGACTAGCACCACAAGTAACATAATACTAAGTAAACATAGAGTAAAAACTAAACTTGCACATCAGTGTACTGGGTCCTATCACTCAACACACTTTGGGATCGATCGGGATGTCAAGAGAATGGATGAATATTATGTTATATAATCAACTGAACTACGGAGCTCCCATGAAAATTACACATTTCTAACGTCGACAGTTTAAGCTGCACAACCACTTTTATCAGCAAAAGAAATATAATAAACAGTGATGTTAGGGTTCTAACACTCTTAGTGCTTGGACCCCTAATAGAAAGGCATTCTCAGGCTTATTACTCAGTGTTGAGTAAAAGAAAATGTTTTCCACCACTTTTTGAGATCCATGGTGAATAATAATAATAAAAAAAATCAAGCTTTTTGAAATACTTCCCATGTACCAGGAGGTTTTCTATCTCAAACTAAAACAACCCAGGCTGTTCTTCCAAAAGGCATCTGATGGAGGGCAATGAAGGGTAAAGCACTTTCAACACAATCAGATACAGTAAATATTTTTACATGGTTTGTTAAAGACAGATTCACAGATTAAAGGGTAATCCTCGCTGAATGTTTCCAATGATAAATGATAAACAGAAGTGCACAACAGAGCGGGAAACCAATAACCAAATACATTCATAAATGCAAAAAAAGTAAAAAAAACAAAAACAAAAAACAGTACAAACAAATAACAACAATGACAACCATCCATAGCCGTACACCACTATAGTAGATACAAAATGCAGAGTACATAAACATTAGGCTACATGCTATTGGTTAAATATTCTGAGACAAAAGCAGGTGTGACTTTGAAGAATTAACAGAAAAGAAAAACACCCACCCTCCATGTTAAATACTTTCCTTCATTAGACTTCACCTGTGTCAGTGTCTGTGAGTGAGGTGGAGAGGATGTGTGCTTCCCTATAATCCTGTTCATTTGATCGTCAAAAATCCCCCACTCTGACCGCATGTCCGCACTGTAACATAATCAATAAGTCACCAGACATCCTCAAAGTTTATTGGCTTTTGTTTCTTGATTAAACATTAAGAACCGTCATATTTCTGTGCTTTCTTTGTGTCCCTGCTGACATTAGTTCGGTAAGTGAACAATCGTCCAACTTGGAATGTTTAAAATGGTTTTTACAAACTGAGCGTTCTTAACATGGACAAAGCAGTTTAAGAAAAATATTAGAGCTGAAATGATTAGTTGATTAATCAATGAATCATCTGCCAGAAAATTGATTGGCAGCTATTTTATCTAATGGTTTTCTTTGTTGATATTATATGAAACTTCATAACTTTTATTTCGGACTGTTTTTCGGACAAAACGAGACTTTTAAAGACATCACCTTGATAGAAACCGTGATGGGCATTTCACAGACAATATAACTCATTGATTAATCCAGAAAAATAATCAGCATATTAATCAATGATGAAACTCATCGTTAGTTGCAGCCTTAAAAAACATCTTAAAGGTCCACTTACTTGCTTTTTAGAGAACTTTAAACTCACATCTGCAGGGTTTGTCAGCAGAGAAAGAGGAGCTTGGAGAAAGCAAACTCCATCCACAGAGGAAGACCAGCTTTCAGATGTGGTTGAAAGCTTGGGAAAAAGCTAGTAAGTGGACCTTTAGTTTAGATGGTTCTCTGAAGTTTGGATGTGTCGAGGTGGTGGTCTTTACTTTTGTTAAGCTAAGATAAAAAAAAAACACATCACTGCAAATGAAAGATTCTCACATCTCAACAACCTTTAAAAAACAGATCTCAAAACTACATGAAGAGATGGGCTTCACTCAGCGTTGGGGCCCATTTTAAGATCTAATTAATGACATTAATCACAATTTTACTTTTTTGATGTTTCTGCTAATCGGAAATTGTGTGTTGAGGACATTGAGAGAACAGTGTCACCACTAGCTCAATATCTTGAGAAATAAACTGGTTTAGATGAGAAGATCGATACCACTCACGCCTGTGTTTAGTATAGAGCTACATTCAGGGGGCGCTTAGTTTAGCTTAGCCTGAACACTGGCAACAGGGGGAAATAGCTAGCCTGGCTCTGTCCAAAGTACAAAACTACCCTTACAAAACTTCTAACACTGGGTACTAAACAAGCTGCATCTCATAAGTATAAACACAAATGAAACAACATGAATTAGTGGTTTTAAGAGGAGGTAAAGGCTGTAACTATTTCAGCTCTGAAGTACTGGAGCGATGGATGGACTGTTGTTTCGGACTTAAGAAGAGTGGTGTTGATCTTTTCATTTGATAAAATGTTTCATAAAATGTTGAAGTGTATCTAGTAACTTTTTTTTTTGCCTTTTTTTTTTGCTTCATTGCGCTTCATATAAGATTTGCCTGTTTGAACAAATGAAATCCCACAGATGAAAATATGGTAGGGAAAGAGAAAAGGTAAGGGAGAACTGATTCTATCAAATCTGACCAGAAAAGTTACACTTCCAATGTTATTTAGCCCAGAAAAGGCCAACTGGTTGTAATTAAAAGTGATGATGAGCAGTATGAAGTTATATCGATCATACTTAAGAGGCACAAAATGTTTTCAGAGAGAGAGCGACTAGACAAGTCTAACAAAACACTAGTCTGAAGCATCCTCTCTTCAGTTTAGAGTAACTTTTTCCCTTTCAGGTAAACATAAAAGTGTTTATCAAACTCTTTAAAAGAATAAGACACATCGAAAGTTGGTGAAAAGAATCTGTTACATATAAACACACAGATAAACGGTATAACTATATTTCTCAGGGCTATACAGCGACAACCATTTCAACACAGAGAGCCAGCGTCTGAACCAGAAGTGTATCGTCTCGTAACCACGCCGACACCTTGAGGTTTCCTTGAAGGAACCCGTCATCATCTAAAAGCTTTCTCAACTTCCAAAACATCAGAAGTTACAGATTGTAGCTCTGTCGTCAGCTGCCTTCTCACCTGTTTGCCTTGTGGGAACACGTGGATTTGTTTTCATCATGTCACACTGTCACAGCTAATAAAGTGTGGACGGACACCCGATGGTATCTCTTCCTACCTCTGTTAAAATCAGCTCTGGTGCATGAGAGCATCTGACATGTGTTTGTAAAGTGTAGTTTTGGGGGTTTTTTTTAAGTGTTTCTTTGTCGCTTTCCAGCCTCAGGGTGGGGCTCCATGATGCCCGGTCGTTTCAGATTCCACTGGTCAATCTGTCTTTGCCTGTCCTGCTGCTCCACCTCTGATTCGCTGGATGAGCTGCCGGTATTACTGCTGCTACTGCTGCTGCTGCTGCTGCTGCTGCCGCCGCTACCACCTCCGCCAGCGCTACCGCCTCCACCAGCACCAAAAGCAAAGCAATCCTTCCTCTTCCCATCAGCCTTCCCCCTCTCCCCTCCCCTCTCCCCCTTCTCTCTCCTTTTAACCTCCACCATCCCGCCGCTGTCCTCTCCGGGTTTGTCAACATCAGCCATCTCCATCTCGATCGGGGCCTGCTCTGGTCCTGGCATGGCTCCTCTCCGGTCCATATCCACCCACAGTGGTCCCGCAGGGGGCTCTAGAGGGGTGTAGTGGAGCATCGGCTGCTGGAGCTGGGTGTCCACCTGTGGAGGGAGGTTCTGGTGCTCCGGATGGAGGAGCTGGGTTTGGTGCTGGAGGTGATGCAGTGGCTGCAGAGGGTGCTGCATTGGCTGGTGTTGGAGCTGATGTTGCTGCTGATGGTGGTGGTGGTGGTGGTGGAGGTGGTGATGCTGCTGATGATGATGATGCTGGAGGTGGTGATGGTGGTACTGATCCACAATCTGCTTGTCCACATTATGGACAAACTCCTTGGACTGGTTTTTGAGGAACTTCTCAAATTTCTTGGAGGCTTTTTTGTTTGTCACAAACCAGTCCTGTTGACACACACACACACAAACACACACACACACACACACACACACACACACACAGGCGCAGGAGGAGAGGAAGCACACGACAGGGTCAGAGCAAGTTAGCAGGGGTGAGCGTGTGGCGAGCGTTCAATTAAATGTTGTCTGCTTACAGTGACACAACCAGAGAGAGCAGTTCGTCGTTACCTGTGAATGGACAGAGTTGATGTGATATTTCACTCCACTCTCAGAGTTAAACTCCTTGTTGCAGATGAGACATCTGTATTTTCCGGCCTCAAAGTCGCCCTGAAATCAAATCAAATGAGAGAACCATGAACTGATCATCAAGCTCTGGAAAATCTCACACTTTAACAACTATTCACTGGGCTCATGAAAATACAGACATCTCCGCTCTCTGCTCAGACTCTTAAAGTTTATTGTGGTGTGTTTTATAGTTTATTATCACACTGTGTGTTATATTGCCACAAATTCCAAGAAGCACAGTTTCTGTACATTCATTGGTCTTTGCACACACTTGAACAGAGACAAGGGGAGGAAGATGACCTACCCGTGTGCAGAGTCCCAGATGAGCCTTCAGCCCAGACACACTGGTGTAGGTGCAGCCACAACCCTGACGGAGACACAAATGTTATTACAACAACATTATGGATTTCTGCTCATAGAACTGGATTATTTGGCTTGAAATATAAACTAAAGGAATCTAACAAATATAAATATCACCTCCACATAGAGCAAGACCAAACATGACTGAACAATCAATAAAATGAACAGACTGAAAAATAACTTTCTAAACATGTACATTGTTTGATTTGAGTTATTTCATTTTTATTTCAAGGGATTTTGCTGATGGCTGTGTCTTATTTTCTATATCATATGTTATCATCCTCATAGTATTATATAATAACATACAATACAATAAGCACCATCCCATAACCAGCCTTCAACCACATCACTGAGAAAATCAATTAAATTCAAAAATGTGATTATCCCACATAATCTGAAGAAGTAGTTCTGTACCTGGTTGGGACACTGGACTTTCCTCTGCAGCTTCACCTCATTCTTCCACTTCCTCAGCACCTCTTGACTGAAGGCAGGGAGGCCTGGTCGGGCATATTTTAACTATGAAGGACGACATGAGCAAGAGGAGGTTAATGAAACTGCAAAGCCCAATTCAGGCATATATGTACCAACATTATACTGGTATATATGGTTGTTGTTAATATCTCTGTGCAGTTGCCTTAAAATGATTATAAATAAAACCGACTACTTTGTGAAAATGTTTTGCAGTGTTCTGAGTAAAGATACCCTCATATATTCTCCAACTACCCTGCATATAATCTGATTCTCCTCTTGCCTTTTTGTCATCGGGCACCAGGTCTGACTGAAACTTCCTCTTGGGCCAGTCTTTGGGCAACTCGTTGTTGGCAATTTCAGCCAGGTGGAAGTTGGCCACCTGTGCCGAGGCTCGCTGCACCCTGCCGCTGGCCGTCCTCTCCGGGTTGGCCTCCCTCTGGGCCTTCAGTGCCTCGTCTTCCTCAGTCTTCTGGGGCATCTGGGTAAGAGGAGGGGGACAATTTCAAGGCGTATGTTATACATCTTAAGACTTAAGAGTTTTAAATTGGATGAAGAAGATATTTAAAAAATATTCCGATTTAATCCAGAGCATTTTTAAATGTGCTAATTAAACTGTGTCTTTGGTCTGAATCACCTGAATTAACAGATTAAAAAACATAGGACTCACAGGAGCATGCTCTGATTTAAGGTGGTACTCCAGACCAGCCTTGGATTTGTATGTTTTCCCGCAGTGGGAGCAGTTCAACAACATCTTCTCCAGCTCGGACTCCTCCTTCCCACACTTCTTCATGTGGTATACATAGCCCATAATACTGGTGAATGCAGCGTTACAGCCCTGAAACAGAAAAAAAACAGAAATCATTGTACCATGCCATTATCTCTTCTCACGTCATACTTATCCTCCTTTCTTAGATGGATATGATTTGTCAGTTTACCTCTTTAGAGCATTTTAATTTGCCCAGTCTCTTCAGGATTTTTCGCAGTTTGTCTTTGATGGCGCGATCATCCAGGTCCTTGGCGTCGTCTGCCGAAGGCTACAAACAAAAAGACTCATACTCTATAAAGAGTGTGCTTCAAAGCATACTCTACTTCAATGAAAGCTTTGTTCATCAAGTGATGGACGGTTCCTCACAGTTATACAGCTGAAACATCATCATAGTTGAAAGCAAATCTGACTGTTGCAAACTGTGTGTCTGAGACGGAGGAAATAACTCAATGTGTAAAGTTTAAAACTGGTAAAAGAAGGTAGGCACTGTGAGGATTAGAGATGACTAGTCTTACCAGATGACTGTGGTCAGCCATGATGTGATACTTCATCCCTGTTGAAGACTTCAGCTGTTTCCCACAGTGTTGACAGGTGAAAGGTTGCTGCACACAACAGATGAAAGTTACATCACATACACCAATTCATTAGTTTGTGGGCTTTACAGTTAGGATACATTCCAGTGCAGATGTGTATGTTTTGTCTTAATAACAGCAGATTCAGTGATTGCTACATTCTACTGCTATGCTGTATGGAATATATATGAAAGGCTGTACGCTTTAAAACTGTATTTATTGTAGACTAAGTAAATGTATAAACGTGGAGTGCTCACCAGTCGGCAGTTCTCCATGTGTTTCTTCAGCCCCTCCACAGTCTTTCTGCTCACACTCTTACATTTCGGACACGTGACTCTGCCTTTGGCCACAATCTGGAGCTGCCAGCGCTCCTCTTGACTTCCTGGTGGATGCCAAGAAATAAAGATATTATTTATTTTACTCAGTAGAGATGTTCCAGAAGGAGGAGTGTCCAATATAAAGTGTGATTATATAAAGTCCAAGTCTCAGCTGTAGTCTATTGCTACAGAATCTCACCGGGGGGGTAGGTAGGAGGCTCCTTCTTGGTGCTGAGGACCGGAGGTTTCTGCTCCTCGCTGGGCTGAACGGTCGAGGCCTCACCAACACTGCCTCCATCTGAACCTGAAATATTTTCATCAGACGAGTAGTTTTAATTTTTATCCAAAACCGAGTTAGTCTTTTCCTGCTTCCTCTGTTGCCCGTGCTCTTCTTTCAATCCACCTGAACAATATGTTTAAACTGAAAAAATAAAGTACTATCAAAACCTTGCAAATTGATTGTGATAATTATGCTCTGTACGACAAGAAATGATTACAAACCAATCATTTTCCTCCTGTTCAAATAGTTTCAGCTACATCTACAGCAGCTGAATTTTTTTATTCTTTATTGATTGATCTGCACGAACTGCTGCCAGAAAATTACAACTGCTGATACTAAGTAAACTCATCTCAGTAATACTTAACATGATTAACAACTGTAGGCCCAAATGAACATAAGTTCCACAGGGAAAATAACAGTGCTATCACTGAGCCGAAATGGAAAAAATGCCCTCTACTGATCAATCAAAGACACTGTCAGTGGGAATGGTCCAACAGGACGCTCTATCTGAACACTGAAGTGTCTTTTAACGCTGCTGCTCAGCACAATGAGGCGTCAATCCACTTTATAATTAGGGCAGATTTACTGTTTCGTTCCCTGAAGGTTGTGGAAAAGATGTGACAACTTCTTCTCACACTATTCATATGTGAAAGCGAGAGCTTTGTTGGTGAGCTACTGAATAATTGTATAAAAAATATCACATCAGGGTAATAAAAAAAGAAAAAAGTGAATACTACAAAATTATTTGTATCATTTATTCAATTGGTTCAATTTTAAAAAACCTTTGTTTTGAAAATGCAAGTGTTTTACTAAAGTGTAAAACCGTAGTAAAAAACTTTGTTTTTACTAAATGTAACACACTATAATGTAGAAGTATGCAGATATAGACAGTTAAGCTACATAACAGTGTGGTATAAACCATTTACTACATGTTTATATGCTGCTTCTGAACGCTGAATAGGGTTAAATAAAGTGTTCTAAGACTGCTGAACAAGACAACCTGTGATGCAGGAGGGCATCTGAAGGATGGGTTTAACCCAACAGATATCAGACTGGATGGTGACTTACAGGAGTCTTTGCCCTCTGGCGGCTGGGGAAAGTTATTGACAGGAGGGCTTCGCTCCATCTCCACTCTCAGGACCTTCTTCATGTTCAAGTCTTTAAAATGACACAGGAAGAAAAAAATCAATCCACAAAACCGCAAAGTCAGAAAATATCAAAGAACAGTCTGTTGACGCCTCACTCTTGGTGCATTCACTTTTAAAAACTTCACTAAATTAACCATAATTAACCATAATTCAGGATCAATAGCTGACATGTGATCATTCAGGCCAATCTGTAGTATTTTGTGCTGCTGTAGTCGGCCAATCAGAGTCAGAGTTAGAAGGATTTCAATCATCAAATTCATTCAGTTTTTTTTAGAATTTATGTCATGAAAAATATTATTCCTAACCTGACATGTAATATAGTTGGCAACAAAATTGTGCGAAATCTTTCAGATGTGCAGACTAGCAGCCTACGTTGAAACCTCACAAACAGTGAGTCCTCTATTTGACTATGATCATGGAATACAGTGTGTCTGAATATGTACCAGGTCTCCAAACGTGTCCTCTGTCTCTGCTTGTGTTGCTCCAGGCTTGGTCTTGGTTTCGGCCAGATCCCCATGCCTGCTCTGGTCCTGAGGACGCCCGGTCTCTACCTGGATCCCTGCCTGCGTTCCAGGCCTGATCCTGGCCTCGGTCTCTGCCAGCTGCCCAACCCTGCTCAGGACCTCGGTCCCGACCCGTCATCCAGGCCTGGTCCTGTCCAGAATGAGCTCTGTCCCTGCCTGCTATCCATGTCTGGTCTTGACTGGAGTGTCCCACTCGGTCTCTGCCGGAGTTCCAGACCTGCTCCTGGGGTCGGTCTCTACCTGGGGCCCAGGCTTCAGGGCCTCTGTCCCTACTGGAGTTCCAGCCCTGGTCCTGAGGTTGGGACTGCTCCCTGCCAGCCTCTGGGCCTTGAGGCCACGTGTCCTTCGCCACCAATCTTGGAGGCAGCCTCGCTGTGGGCGGGGCCATGGAGCTTGGGTCCTCCCCATTGGCCAGCTCACCTGATGACATCACTGAGCAGCTGGTGGTTGGGTAATCTACTGTTCCTAAGGAAACACTCTGGAGGTCCTCATACCTGATATTAAAAAATGTTACACACGCATTATTTCAGAAATGACCATAAAACATTTTTTCACTAGTGTGGCAGAAATGCATTCACAGAACACGCTAACTCAGACCATTGGCCTTTCTAAATATCAGGCAGGATTGTCTTCCTCAGGCATTATGAATGCGATACAGTCCAATACATACAGTATTTATTGCATAACTGATGAATATTACAAAAGCTGCCTATTAGAAGAACTTCACTTGAATTTTAACTTGATTTGGACAAGATTCCACACATAAAAATCATCATCATCAAGGATTTAAAGTTTCCAAACTGTTAACAATGAAGAGGTGGTGTTTTTATTTGTATATTTTATCTTTACCTTTGTAATCTACTTCCTATTCTCTTTTCTTTGCTGACCTAACCTAACCTAATTTCCCCCTGGGATCAACGAAGTATTCTGATTCTGCTTCCTGAGAGACACGTTTATTACTACCATTTGGAAAAAAATACTTGGCAAAAAAAGGACTGCAGCAAATTTAGAACATCTGAGGCACAAACATAGTTGTGCATATAACAACAAAAGAAAATAAATGACAGCTTGACTGTGCTGTGGCTGAGTCAAAGCCCAGGAGGTGAATAGTTGGTGGAAGGTGCGATCCAAGAGAAGTTTCCTGTTTACCTTTAATCTAATTAAACATTGAGCTCTCTGTTCCCAAGTGAACTGATTTCACCTCAGTTTGTTTGCAATGAGAATGAAACATAAGGATATAAACATGAGTCTCTGTTAATGCTCATATTCAATTACTTTCTTTCTTTTTATTTGCAAAATAATGTAATGTTGGTATGATCACACACTATATGAATTAAAACAAAGTTCAAATAAACTCAAACATTCTTAAAGTGAATTCATCCTTAATATCTACATAAACACGTCAGTTAATGAAATTTGAGCTCATCATCACTAATCCTGTGTTGGCGGGAAAGTAAGATTTTAAAGTCCAGGCATTACAGCTGCATTGTACAGTGATGTTTAATGTAAAACAGCTGGACTTCAACTTGACATGGTGACAAATGAGGAGTCATCGCACTAGCCAGAGTGTCAGAGAGCAGGCATTAAACAGTCAAGCTCACAGCCACACAGTTGGAATAAAATTAGAAGGTAAATATACATTGTGAAAGGACCTTTGTTATAAAATTATTATTATTATTAGTAATAACTGTCATGTTTTTTTCATCATTGCATGTCCTTGATATAACGTTAACTTGCTGGATTAGATATTGTTCATCCATAAGTGTATAATACATAATGTTACTTCCACATTCCCGCCTGAATCACACCTGACATCCTGTTGACATCATCATGAATGTGAAGTGAAGCGGCCTGGTGTGTGATATCTACGTACACTGAATTTTTAGATGCAGACAGCTCATTTTTAGTCGTTACTGGCTCCATTAACAGTATTTTTTGTTAGTTATTGTTGGTCAGCTACACCACAGCTGTATCTGCTAAATTCCAGGTTTAAATGTTTAGTCTTTAATGTGGTGATGAGTACGTCTCAACACTCACTTAAGCTTGTGATGAAAGCGGCTGGTCCAACCAGTTCCAGAGATACAAAAAGTGATAAAAGAGGTGAGGAGTCACCAGATGACTTGTGTTTCCAGTATGTTATGTTTTGAAAAGGAGAGTAATAAAGTAAGAGTAAAAAAGAGTAAAAAAGCAATAATTTTGCTTCTTAAACAGTAGTATAGTATTTGTTTAGTGATTTCAGTATAATGTCAAGAGACACATCTGTAACCGCACCTGTCGTGTAAAGTTGTCATGCTAATTCAAATGAACTGTGAATAGACTGATCAGTCTCTTACCTTTTTCTACCATATGTTCTTTTCATCTTTAGAGCATCTTGGGCTTGAGACTCGTCATTCTAAAACATTCAAGTACAGAACTGTGAAGATCCAACCGTGTGCATAAAGTTAACAGATTTTGAGTATTTGAACAAGGAAATGGACGACCACATTCAAACACTATTTATTAGCAACATTTTCTGGTAACCACTCGATAGCTTCTTTGATACAACCCAGCGGTAGAAAGATAATTCACATACAGTACATGCAGAAACAGAAGCAGCAGGATGTACATTCCACTCTCACCTTAGGGTATCCAACTGCATTTGATTGACAGGCTCTTTCTGGCATTCGCTGAACAACTGTTGGAAAGATTGAAATTTAATTTGATTCAAAACAATGAAAAACACTATTGCAAAGTTACTGCATAGTTTTCAAAACAAAAACTGACATGTTCATCTACATGGATGGCACAGAGGCAGGTAAAATTACATGATGTTTCACAGTCAAAATTACAATGTCAGGTGTTCACTGATTATACTGATTGGAATAATATCTTTTTTTTGTACCTGGACATGGCACTCCACTTTTAGGTTGTGACTGGACAGACTTTCTTTTTCTTGGCACATACAAAGGTGACATATCCCCTCCGATGTGGGCAGGGTCCATTCTAGGGGTGCCGACACCCCGAAGAAATCACCACTGAAAGAATATATGAAAGAGAACATCATAAAATGTGTTGCACATTTACATACCTAAATAATTAATTCACATTTTTATTTTATTTTCTCTTATGTTTCCACTTATGTCAAAAGATCAATTGATTTTTAAAACATATAAGAGTAGAGTTACTCTACAAAGGGACAGAGGCACAGTTGCAGTTTGAAGCCACTGAGCAATCAGCTGACACGCCTGGTATTTATCGTCTGGTGTTACCGGCTCCTGGTGATGGGTTTAAAGTAAAATAAAAAAAGTTTGGAAACTACTCTTACACTTGATCCCATAATTCATAACTATTCCCACAGCTATGTTTGTGATATTTTATTTCATTTCCATTTTTCCAGTCTTCTCATTAGTATTTATTTATCAGCCAAGCTGTTTGTTATCTGCAAATATCAGAGAATCCAAACCATGAAAATGGACTGATCATTTGATCATCCCTTAATGTTTTATTAACTTTTAAACCAAATCAACATTTGAGGAAGTACAGTGCACTGATGCTGTATCTCCTCCCAGACTGCTCATCATTTTATATCGGCAATGCTCATCATTTTATATCGGCAAGTCTTACTAATTTCAGAAATGCTCAAAAAGTCAGATGTTGTCAGTAAAATTTCAGTATCATCATTTTGCACTGATATACTGTATATATCTGGCATCATTTTGATAACAGTACCGAGCCAATACTGTGCAAACAACATATTTTTAAGCAGCAGCTGACAGGCATGTCACACAGTAATACTTAATGCAAACTTGAAGAAGCAATATCATGATACTGTACCATGATTTACAAAGTTTATTAATAAGGTACTATTATGGTTATTACAAAATTAAATTTCTACATGTGTGACAAGAACATCAAAGTTGCAGTGTGAAGTTTCTTCAGAGGTTCCACGATGACCATGATGACTTTTGATTGTGTATCTGGAAACATCATCATAAAAAAACACATCACGAGTTCCTGTAATGCAGAGTTGGAAGAAAAGATTTCAAATAAGATTCCTCTGTAACATTATAAAGGCAGAATATTTGAGTCTGTTCCTGCAGACTCTTTCCTTAAAGGTTCTTTAAAGTACCAAAAACTGGTTGTGTTAACATACTGTTGAGCCTGAGGCACCGTTTTCTGCTACTGTAGGCTACAGCACCCGTTATGTTTATGAGTGTGTGTTGTATTTCCATCATGCTTGACATTTGCGCGATGTTTGCATGTGGAATTGCCCCCTGTATGTCAAACTGAAGGCCACTGCCCCCCAGTTTAATGCTCGGAAAACTCAACAGAGCCATCAATAACGACAGAAAATGTCCAACTGTTAAAAACATGATGTGTATGATGTTTTTTTCCTTGGTCCTGTGAACATCTCCTATTCCAGGACTAAGGCTTCAAAAAGGACTTCAATCCACCATCATTATTGTCTGTGTGGATAAAAAAAAACACATAACATTTAGGTTTTGACGACGACGGGCAGGAAAACACGTCCGAAAGCTGCTGCTAGAGCAGAACAAGTGGACTTATCCAGCTAACGAGCCATTTTTCCAACAAGCGGAGAGACACCATAACCTGACCTGTCTGCCTTTCATTGTTTCTTAACGGTGGAAGAAATGCGAGAGAGCCTACCGTCCTACAGCTCACTCCCTCTGCAAGGACGGTTAGCCTCCATGTCTTCGAGCCTGGCCTCCTCTGTCGCCTTTCCCCCGGCAGTGATACCACCAGGAAGGCTAACATCAAAGGAGGCCCGATTCTGGTGTTAAAAACTCTGAGCTACAACCTGAGCTCGCTCAGCATCTAAATATGAATCAGTACGCCGGCATAATTCACCACACTGTATTAGTATCTTCTTCAGAGGAACGCCCTCCTGCTGGAGAGAACAAATAAGACCCGCATCTGCTGCTGCCTTCAGGTGCTGTCGGAAATATCGCATTTCTTTTTCTTATTTTTTATATTTCTTATGTGAAAATAGCAGAATTATCCTGAAAATATTTTGGAAAAGTTTAAAAAGAACGATATTAGCAACTACCTCAACTAAAATGAATGCACAGATGTGGAAAGAAAAGATAGCTAAATAGATAAACAATTAATGAGTGACTCTAGATTTCATTGATCTCAGTGAATTGACATTAAATCAAAACACTACACACTTTGTATTTTGCCAATGGCATAATTTAAAACACCTATAAGTTATTTGTTTCACAGTCTTCCTTAAGGTACCCCACCTTGAAAAGTAAATTTCCAACCCCCATGAGATTTGTGCCCTTTGACATGGCCAGATTAATTGGCTGGTAGCAAAAATGTGCTACCAGGCCCCTATAGCGTTGCAAACTGGGAGTGAGAAGTGCTTTTCCCAAGTCCTGCGTAAACAATATCCTTAGTGTTACTTAAGATGGGACTCCCCCAGGTAATGTAATGGTTATATAAGTTAATGTTTTGGCCACCAGTTAAAATTCACCCCACCCCACCCCCACCACCCCCATCAGCAGATGAATGGGAGAGCAGCTTTCTTAGTGTCAAACTCTGCACACACACTGTACATCAGTCTGCACAGTGAACGTCAAACATCTAAATCAAGTAGCAAAAAGCAAAACGCATTTTGAGTGGAGGGGGACTTTAAACAACAGTCATCAGAAAAGTTACTTTTGGCTCAACAAATTGTATTTCAGTATTCCCCACTTTGCTTACGAGCAGACCCTGAAGGCAGCAGCAGTCAGCAGCACTGGGACCAGGGGGGCGGGCCCTTCTGGAAGCAGCCTGCCTGTGAGGGGAGGTTGACTGCACCAGGGGAGGGGGACAGGAGCAGTTATGTAGTGAAATTATTGTTTCTATCAAAATTATCCAAGTTTACAATTCAGTGTTCACCAGCTGGACACTAACTTTGTCTGTGTACTGTGGCTTTCTCAGAGCTTGTTTGTTCCTGGTTCTTTTCTCTCCATGCAGGGTAATATAAATATATACATATATACATATATGCAGTACTTTACTGCCTTGTTAACACTCTGCAGCTGATAAAAATCTGTCATCAATATCCATTGAATTGAGAAATAAACTGCCTGGGTTACGGTTGCACAAATGATCAGACGTTCCTCTCTGTGGTTTTCGCCTAGATAATGAAATACGCAACAAGTTAGGCAGTTAACAGTTAAAAACAAGTTCACCCCACAGCTAACCTGGTTTAAGATGAACCTGTTCTTCCCCAGTGATTAGACCCCCTCCACCCCCCATGTGAGGGGGCTCTAACATAAGGTATTTCAGTATTCTAAAAACTACATAAGTGACAATCAATTGCTGCACAAATTTGCTCCAACTACCCCTTCCTTCCGCTACTGTGTTTATACCCTATGAAACGTGACCCAACAGCACGTCTCATCTCTGCACGTCCTCTTCAGTGGTCAGCCTTAAAAGCACGTTGCTTCGGAAAACAAAAGTGAAAGTAACTGCAGTGACGGAGATATTTCTATGTCAAGCGGGGCTGGGACTGATATGCCAGGGACAACAAGAAATTATCAGTCTCTCTCGTAAGTAAGATACTTTGAATTTTGTAAATAATCCCAGTGAGGCTGTGAACTGCTGAATCTCTAACCATGCACCGGGGTAGAGATGACAGACTTCTCAGGTATATTAAACTCTGTCTTGTAGGCAAGTAAGTGTTTGTGCAGAGCAGCTGTGACAGTGATCTTGTGACGCATATACTGCCTTGCTTAGCTTTTTTCAATTTTGTTAAATTGTGTTGACTAAACGTTCCTCTCTCTCTCTTTTCAGAGAAATGTCTGAAGAAGGAATGTCAGGTGAGGAAATCATTGTGCTGTACTGACTGCAATTATCTGCTAATGCAATACTAAAAATAATAAATTACATTTAGTGATTAAATATACTCTCACAAATATTTGTATATCATCAATGGAACAACTGGCTGCTTGTTTGTGAAATAGGCTGCTAGTGGTAATGAATCATGAACTGACTCAGCAGACTGCTCCCAGCTACAGACAGCTGCAACAGCAGGCTGGCTAAGTTAGCAACTAGCTGCTTTAACAGCTGGCAGTTGGTGGAGATGAAAACAAAAGGGAAAGTCCATTTTGGCATTACCGTAAATTCACCAGATAGCCACAAATACAAATGATAATTTTTGCTCTATGTCTGTAAGAAAAAAAAGCAACTGTTCAAATTCACCATTGCATAACATGTTAGTGTTGTTTTTACAGCAATTAGAGTTGACCTTTGTTACAAATGTAACTGTATAATGATAATGTTATGAAAACATAAGTGAGCAGATCTGCTGCATTATCAGCAGGCAAAGCAGTCATGATTGAAAGTTTTGATTAATTTACAAAACATATGTAGATTAAAGCTGTGATTAAACCAAGCATTTCTGACTTTAGCAGTGGTAGTATGGAAAAAGAGACAGCAATGCACTCTGCTACCCCAACCCAAAAGTTTAATCACTTGCTGATTTGATTTGTTTTATTCAGTTACAACTAGGGCTTGACAATTAGACAAAATATTATTAAAATTGCAATATGATCACGTGCAATATCCAAATCGCTGGAGCTGCAATTTTTTTGATCATAGTAAAATGAGATGCTCTGGCATACAAATCATATTCACCAGACTTAAACGAACATGCTTGTTTGGTACAAGACCCCAACAAAAATCTCATAATCATCATCATCATCATCATCATCATCATCATCATCATCATCATCATCATCATCATCATTTTTAAATATTTTACTGTGAAAATGAAATGCAAAAACGACCATTCCAACAGAAATCGTGACTCATATCGCAATCGCAATAACTGCCAAAGTATTCGCAATATGATTTTGTATTTTTTGCAGATTGTTCAGCCCTAGTTACAACATTTATTGACTATGTAGTTAGCCAATCACATGTAGATCAGTATGTACATCAGTAAGTGATATTTCACAGTAAACAATGTGATGAAATGAAGCTGCGTCTGACTGTCCTCAGTTCAGTGTTGGATTCTAAATTCAGTCTGTTGCTTCTTCAAAGTGTTAATTCCATTCAGTACAAAACAAAGTCTATATGAGGCTTTACTTTTTCATTAATGACTCAAAAATTCTTCTTCATTTGTCTTCAGCAAAGTGGAGGAAGTTCTTTGTCTTCTTGGCGGGAAAAACTAATGATGCTCATCTAGACGTTGTTAAAAAGTTGAGAGCCGCTGGCCACACTGAGGTGACATCTCATGAAGATTGTGACTACTGTCTGGTTTTCTGTCCTATCGCCTCACGAGTGGGAACGGACGTCGGCGACGCCCTGGATAGGGCTCCTGGTAATGGTTGGCCAATTTCACACTGGCTGCTCAAATGATGTGTACAGAGAAATTTGACCAATCAGCGTTAAAAACTCCTTATTTTGGTATTAAAATACTTTACATAATGATTGCTTCTGTACAGGCTCTAATTGATCTTGCAATGAGTCTATTTTTAACTATTCCCCCCAATGCCCCACATTGGCAGTTCTTTGAAATGACTCAATTTCAGTCTAAAATTTGGCTGTTACTGTGGAACAATTCACTTTCCACGTCCACGTGACGCAACTGTCATCATCCACCCATGTCCAGTGAGGGACACATTCACCTCTATGTAGACATCTGCATTTGTGACTGCACGGACCAAGTGCACTGACTGTACAAAATGGATTCTAGTTTTGGAGAGATGTTGTGTGAGGAGACGATTCTTCTGTAAAACAATGCAAAGACAGCCAAACGAACCATCAATTGTAATATGAGTGGAACTGCATGAGTATCTGAGAAAAGTCAGAGTCTTTACATCAAGGAATAGTGAATTCTCCCTCTAACAGCAGGGTTTGGTAACCATGTTTGATGACTGGCTCAAAGTAACTTTCTATTGAAGAAATATTCCCTAAAAAGAGTGTTCACAGGTCTGTGGATTAGCCACTATAATTGAGACACTCTTTCTAGGAACAGATGTTCCTGATGATTTTTAAAATTGTAGTTTTTCTGCAAAGTGAGTACCACAAAATTAAATTTCATTTGCATCCAGGCTGAAAACCGGTATTACTCATGGTGATGAACTCAAAGATAACTGATTTACTCTCATCACAACTCAACTCCCAAACCTTGTTTCTAGATGGCAGACCACAGCTGTTTCAAGCTTAAAAGCTCTGATAAGCCAATGTATACTTTCTGCCTAGCAACAAGTGGCAGACAGACAAAGTCAGTGACTAGCTGGTGAACATAGTGGAACATTTAGCCCCTTGCTTGTATTTCTTAGGAGTTGGTGGAAACCAAAGTGGAGCTAAGAGGACAGTGAATGTTACATGTTTTCAAAAAAATTCTGGTGATGATCTGTATATGCTAGATGTGTGAATAGGCAGTTGTCTGCTTTTCCATATGAAATTTTAAAGGTGGTTATATCATTTTGTGTTTACAGCTTGGATCAAAAATATAGACATAAAAAAGGCAATAGCAGGTGAATTGAAGAGCCAAATGTATGCAGAAACGTAGCCATAGCTTGGAGTAAAAAAAGTATCTCCACTCTCAAGTTTCTACTTGCTTCTGACTGATTTGTGTTATTTTTGTGCTTACAGCTGGTAAACCGATAATTCTGGTGGTGATGCATTACACCTTTAGTCCTAACCATGTTGTGGCTGACAGCAAGAATCTGGTGGACAAACCAAACGTCCCACTCACAGTGGATTGTCTGTTCCATGAGAAGGCGTTCCTCGAGGCTACCACCAATGAATTCGCATGGAACGAAATCCAGAGGTTTCTCAAAATTACCCAGGTAATGACTAGATTTACTGATGTAATACAATCAGGTTTACATACAATCAGTGTGGAGTTCACTGATATTGTGAAATTGTCAATAAGGGACTGTCAATGTGTTCCACCACTGAAATGATGCACATGATATAGTGTGATGATTACTAATTTTCATTATTCATGTTCTTTTCTTTCTGTCGTCCTTGAAGAAATCTAAAGCAACTGAAATCATGAACTGTAAGTATGACTATAATCGTGATCAGATCAGATTTTTTTCACGTGACCATGTACATTTAATTGTTACATTACTGGTGTGTGTAATCCTCATGTCCATGCTGGCTTTAAAGTGACACCTTCCTAGTAGGCCTCCAGTCTAACAGAGTGGGTACAAAATCCTTCTGTGCAAAAACATTATCCTCAAGTTCAGGCGATGCTTAAACGAGGCATCACCTGCCTGATTTATCGAGTTGGTGTTTCCTATAATTAAAGACTTTTAGTACAAAGCTCCCTCTGTTTTTTGCAAGTCACCAAAACTGAAGCTTGTCTGTTTTCATAGTTGTGGCCATCAGTAATATTGGGTAAGTTAACTTTTGACTCCTAGTGAGATGTAAGACAAGTATCTTATGTGGTCAGGCAGTTGGGCATGACTAAAGTGTTTATTTGGAGGTGAAAACAAAGGTGTACAATTATTATCCAATGTGTCTCCACTACAGTTTGACGTGCTATTTCCTAGTTGAAATTTGACCAAATATAAAATGCGTCAGTTTTTTTTTTGGCTATGGTCACATTTAATTCACCTCTAAATAAGCTGCTTTGATGACTACATCTCTCAGATCATGGACTGCTTGTGTTGCTTTCCGTAGTGGATATAGTAAAATTGTACCCAGTGATCAGATTTTAAAAATAACATGTCTGATGGTCAAACTATGAAAATAAAACCCAGGCTGTAAAGAAACCTTGAATTTTCTTTAAATTCCTTTGCATAATAGAACAATGATTATTCTAATAAATAAGCCAAGTCCTTTTAGGATTGTTCAACTTGTAAATGATACCAGATGACTCAGTGCTGTGTTTTTCTCTGTTTTAGATATGAAGAACCATCTGACAGAGATCAGTGCAGTTATTATTGTGGGGGCATTTGTGATCACTCTGACACTCATTATTGTTGAAGTGACAAAATAGTATGGAAAATAGCAACGGCTGTCACTAACATGCAGGAAAAAATTCAAAAGGAATCAGTATCACATTATCACAATAAAGGTTCAAAATAAAGGGTCAAAATAAATGTGCTTTATATCGTGTATGTGTGTAAAAACTTACTTACTATTGTTGTTTCTGTAGTATAATTGTGTAGGCTGATATAAATGTTTTTGGACTCACAAATATTACCTCTGAAGTATAGCACAGGGGGAAATGATGGAGAAAGAGCAGATCTGCAGATACAGGCTTAAGCAACTGGCTGAGAGTTACTTTAAAGGATAGGCCCATAGTTTTAATCTTATCTTGAAACAATAAAATCATGACCATGTGTACAGCACATTGAAAGGGTTTTCTTTTTTGGCTGCTGTGAAAGTGGTGAAAGTGATGGGAGACTAAATCCAGTCTTCGTTTTTTGGCCAAGATGCATCCGAAAGTTCAGCTAAAGCTAATACGATGTTTCAGCTTGAATATTTTGCCTTTTATCATTTAATTGAAATTGTTTTAAGAAGACGTTTTTTTTTGTGGCCAGTGTGAACAAAACCGAAAAACCTTTTCAATGTACAAATGGGTCAATATCAGTATTGAGAGTTCCTCTCTACCCCACTGTGCTTTAGAAATACAAGTTTGCTGTCATGCACATAAATGTTTGTTAGTAGAGTAACCTGTGCCTATGCAGTTTTAAATGAAGACAAACATCTCTGTAAAATAATGACTGTTGCTTCTTTGTTCTGCTTAAAATATGAAGACTGTATTATTCATTAAGAACAAATAAAAACGTAACTGTATCATATTTGTGTATCTTCCATTTGAAAGTTCCTGAACCAAGTTTAGCAAAAACTAACTAAACTAAGCTTTGTAGGGTCAGCAACTGCACAGCCTCTCACTCAAAAGCCAGTTTTGGTTGATAGTATAGTTTATTCATATAATTTAATGTCTGACAGCCCAGTGAGCAGGTTAGGATTTCCTGTCAATGAGGAAATTGTGTAATGACTGAACATTTATAATAGTTTTAGAATAAATCCAACAAAGTGAATGTTGGATTAGCTGATAGTATCTGAAAACCCCAACACAATCCAACAAAATCATGACCACTTCAGGCAACGATTAGCAACGAATAGCCAGGTGTGCAAAGGTGCACCACAATAAATACCTTTGAGTTTGAAAGTGTGTGCAGTTCATTTTGTTGAGATTTCAAACACAAGTAAAAGACAGGGAGAGTGATCAGGGAGGCAGTCTAATGACACCGGGAGGCTTTTTGCCTGTCTTCAAGTGTGACCATTTGGAACAGGTATAAACACTTTTGGCTGTTAACGTGGTTGGACGACAGGTTATACAACTGCTGATAACTTTGTGTTAGCTTTTTCAAGTTTCCTGCTCTATCATTCACAGACAAACAGACGTGGAGTCCTGTTGTGTACTTTTAGTGCCATGACGTCGATGCAAATTAGACTTTACTTTGAGTATACTGCAGACACTTCAGCCATTCTGATCTTCTCTCTCTCTCTCTCTCTCTCTCTCTCGTTGCTTGATGACAGCTCATGCTCTGAGCAGTGGAGCTCTGGAGGAGGGGGATTAGTTAACATGGAGGGGGGGGCTGGGGGGATGGGGTGTTAAGGTCACGCCTCTAGCCTAAAAAGGCGAAGCAGAATACCAGCAGCAGCGATCCGCTCTAAGAATAACTCTGGGCCTGAGGCTCAGACACATAGCGTGAATGCAACAGTACCTAATTAGATTTAGAGTTTTATAGGTGGCAATTGAAAGTTTTTGACAATAACAAATAAAGAGAAAAATTTTCAAGTTTAAGCAGTGTGAAACCACTGTCCACACTGTAATCACTAGACTCCAGCAGCAACATTGGCTGGTGGGATAAAGTTACCTTGAAGCTCTCTCTCCCAATATCTCTTCCCTCTTTCCCTTGCATCGTCTGTCAGTCCCCGTGGTCGATCTAATTCTGTCAGAGCTGTTAGAAGGAGGGGGGGGGGGGGGGGGGTAGGCTGCTCTATCTACAACACCAGCCCCAACCAAGCAAAGGGTAAAGACACTGACCACCTCAACTTGGTCTCTGTCTGTCTCCCCAGAGTCATCCACTGGGACGGAAGTCACCTATCAGGACCACCTCACAGTCATCTGGACCCATCAAGAGTTTTTGACTTCTGGAACAACAAAAGAAAAGTGCAGAATTAAGTCCTGAGAATGGAAAAAGAGGTGTAGTGTTACCAGCGGTGGCCAAAGGGTTCAGATTTTCCACATATCCTCAGCACCAGCCATTCACATGACGTTGGTGGGTTGGAATTAAAGACTGGGATTAAATTGCACAGACGAGTTGAGGATCTAATATAAATATTTGTTTTCATGGCAACATAATCTGCACAAAGGATTTACTGTTGGAATCGGACTTTTATTCTGAAACTATGACTGAAGCAGTTGAAGGTAAAGTATCATCACATTAAGCATTACCAGTCAATTTTATTACATAATAGAAGACTCTCATGGTGTAGATATGAAGTGGTGTGTGTTTTGTTTTGCACACAGACTCTGTGATGTTGTGCTATCTGGTGTGTAGGGGGATTTCATGATTGGAAGCATCTAAAAATATGCCGCTATCATGTATCTGCTATTTGTAATGCAGCTTTAAGACCCCTGTGACATCTACTGTTCTGTATAAGATCAGTCAGCATCAACACTGTGCCTCCTGTAACATGTAACCACATGGACTGACACTGCTGGGATACTATTTTAACTGTTTTTTGTCTGTGGATACTGAAATGAGGAGACGGACGGGTGTGGAAGCAGAGAGCAGCTGTGGTTGCCATTGAAGATTTCAAGCTTGCAGTTTTGAAATCTCATGAACAGCACAGCTTAATGATGCATCTACACAGGTGTTTTCACTTAATTTGGCTGATTAAACAGAATCTCAGCACCATGCGGGAATGTACTTGATTGACAGCCCCTTGATTCTCCAGTTTGCATCATTCCGCTTGTGAAGGCGGGACAACTTGCACCTTTATGATAGGCTTTTGGAGTAGGATTACTTCATGCATTGGTCTGCAGCCAACCTGAAGAGAGCTGAGAAACTAATTAATTAAGGGATGATTAAGGGATAATTACCCAGTTATCTGGAACAAATCATTGTTTTCTTGAAATAATAACATAAATAGTGTATTGTCTCACTGTTAAATATTATGTTTGACAAAATAACAATATAATCTGAACACAAGGTCCTTTTACACAAGGTCTGGAGTTATCAGTCGCATCATGGTCTAAATCAGTAAAGGCCATTCACTGATGAAGACTGTAGCATTTGGTTGAAAGCTCTGAAAAAAGCTTGTATATATATATATATATATATATATAAATATATATATATTTTTTTTTCACGCAGCTGTTTCCAAAGGTCAAGAATGAACTTTTCACACTCAAAACTTGTATTCTCATGGTATTATTTATTCTTTAAAGAATCCAATTAACAATGTAAATAACTGTTGGCTTACAGTTACCTCTTAATTATCTCCTTACAACAAGAAAAAATAAATGGTGATAAAAGTCAAGATCACAAAATGAGATGTTTTAAAACCACAATAACAGCCCATAATATTTTACCAGTGACTTGTTATGCACAAGAAAGATCTTCATGTTAAAGCATTTTGGAAAATGTGCTATAACTTTTAGCTTGGTTTATCTGTGCAAATATGAGATGTGCTGATATTATGATGCTTGTTCCGTTTATATTCAAAGGCTGTTGAATCTATAGCGTCTTCTTGGCAGCAAGTTTTTGTCTAAGAGTAATTATGGGAGTTATGACTGTCAAGTGAATACACAGATCAAGTCAGTCAGAAGTCTTTACAAAGTGTTTACACAACAGTCCATAGTTAAGGAAGTGAATTGGTTTCTGTGAGGTAGTGAGCCAATATCAAATATAAATGTCTGACTTTAAATGGAGACAATCCCGTAGGAAAAAGTGGAAAAACAAAAAATGAATGGACAGTCTGCAGTGTCCAGACTAACATAACACCAGATGCAACACTAATGCTAGATGGAGACATGGAAACAGCTTCAATCAAGCTGCTAACCTGATTAATAGCATCAAGGTTCAGCTATGTTCTCTTATTAAGGACATGTTATGACTACACTTCCCTGTATTCTGACCGGATAGGTAACCACAGGCTCTTAATGACCGCTCTGAGCTGAGCTGCCATGGATACCCAGTGAGAATAACAACAGAAATCTCATCCGCAGTGTGGAGACAAGTCAGCCATAAAAGGAGGAATCGTACATGGATGGTTGGTCAAACCATTTAGAGTTGGATTTATTTCGAAAGTGGTGGCCAAGTCTAAAAAGGGTTGATTAGATATTTTGTGTGTAATTTTGACATCTGATCTGAGGGTTTTGCTGAAGAAGTTCACAATGGTCAGAAAAGGTCAAAGGGCCAGGAACAGTGTTTCAGTGGTTTATTGTGTACCACTAAAAAAGGAAATGGAGAGTGGATTTTGCCTTAGTGCTGCACAACAATGTAAATTCACAAACATAAAAACACAATATCTATTTAACAAGATGGCCATTGAGTAAAAATGTGAGTTGACAGAGCTAGATGGATGGTCACTGTGGTCCCATATTTCATAGCAATCTGGCCAGTGGTTTTAAAGATACAATAATCTAAACCAAAGTGTTGCACAGACTGACCAACTATCAGCAGACATCATCACATGACTACAGTATGTGGTCAAATCCATCCACCCAAAGCCTGAAAGAAAAAGCAAAACTCTCTTAACTGTAACTGCTACTGAAATGTCCTGCATCAGCTATTCCAGTGACTCTCCCCAGTGATTGACAGTCAAAGGGCTGCGGATCATGTCTCTCAGAGGAAGACTGTGCAGCAGTGCAGCTTGTTGGATCTGTAGCATAATGACTCACTCAAAAAGTCAAAAAATAACTTTGGCAACACCTCAAACACTGAAGAGTTTGTGTAGTTAGGGCTAGGGTTAGTTATTTAGGGTTAATACTAATGAGTACAGCTTAAAGGAAGTGTAACTGTGACTGGGATGTTTCTATTTGTAGTTATTTTGTAGTTGGCTATTCACCACCTCTTTATTAACTTGCATACTGGCTAATTCTAATTTACAATTAGTTAATTTACTATTTCTAATTTACACTGTTTATTAACAGTAAATTCCTAAATTTATCCAGTGTATTAGCTCATAAAACATCTATCTATGCGTGAACCAATCAAGGTACATTTATGATGGTTATTGTTAGCCTGGCTGCTTGTTAACATAGGCTATCTAGCACGATAGTAGTGAGCAAAAGAAGTATGACATGACATGTATTATGATTGTTATGTTTCTGTTATTACATTATATGACATCAATACAGAACCTTTATCCTGATTATATTTTTATATTATGAAATTTGCTACAATGAATATTGTAGCTTATACTCTCTGTCTTCTAAATATTTTTGAACATTTTGTCACGCATGAAAGTTACTCATGTCTTATCTCTCGTGTTACACAAATGATATGAAAATCCAGCGATTTGCTTTTTAGTTTCAGGCTCAGTGACCATAGTGCTGTTTAAGGTGAAAATCTAATGGGAGTGGTGACACTAGATAAATGTTTAAAGGGTTACCAAAATTGGGAGTTGCTCGGGACAGGCAGAAAGACTGACATCATCATCCTTGGGCCGTATATCATACTGCTTAAAAAGTTCATATTGCTGAGGGGCCATCCATTAATTTGCCATGCACAGAATTTTTATTTATATTATTTTCTAAAATAAGAGTTATTTTACTTTTACTTTACATTTGAAAAAAAGGACAAGTAACCCCATTGACATTTTTCAGGACATTTAGTCACACTTACTCAAACCTTCAGCCGTCCAGTGTCATGACAGTCGTCCCACAGCAGCCTCTGGGAGGCATCAAATGTGGTCCCTCATATTTTGAACTGACCTGTTGGAGTCAGAGTAATGAAGTTAGACAGACGTGTGTGCGTGTCTGTGTGTCTGTGTGTGTTTAGAGTGCTGCTAAGCTGTTTGAGCCAGCAGTAAAGGAGTAATCTACAGTAGCTGCCAAATGTGAGCTGAAGAGAGTCAACAGGTGGTCTGAACTCTCCTAACACAGCCACAGTGACATTAGCAACTAGCACTTTATGACAAAATGAGACTAAATGAATCCACTGTCTTATATCTTTATGAAAGAGAGTCATTAAAATGATGCACTGTTGAAAATGATTGCTTACAGGTAGACTACTTGCTGTGTCTTACTATGTTGTATTATCATAAACTTTATAACTAATTTCAAGCAAATTAAAACACAAAACAGATAGCGCCATTTCCATATCAAAAAAGTGCAAGACTGGGTCAGTGTTAAGAGTCTGTTTGGAAACTAGTCAGAAATGTAGCTGTCAACTTACTGACCCTAAATGCTACTTGACCCACTTTCCACACAACTTCAGGTAGACACTTTCTTCTGAAAATCACACCCTGTGGCATGAACTGTAACTTGAAATATGAATCATAGTGCTAGACATGTATGAATACTGGAAAGTGTTTATGTACTGAGAAATTAGTTATCAGAATATAAGTTGTAAGTGTACAGCTATCCAGGGAACTAAAAATTCAAATTAGTTAAGGCTTGTACAGTGACAAGGAAGCAGGATTCACAAAACAATAGACTATGGTCAAATTACCATATTGTACCTCATGCTAGCAAAAAACAAAGTATCAAAAGCAACATAAAGTCCCAATAGTTAGCACACCATAATAATTAGTCTAGAAGTAAACACACAGAAGTCCCAAAGTGTAAAAGTACAACAGTCTAACAGTAACTTAGTACAGTAACACGTAAACTGGTCAAAAGAATAAATGAACTAATTCACACTTCAACAGTCGTAAAACAAATATAAATAGGTAATACATACAGACAATGTAGCAACAAAGGCCTTTAAAGAGATAATAGAAGATACCTCTCAATATTTCCTTGGTCACATATTTGACAAAATTACAGATTTAATGTCAGTCCATTGCCAGATGCTGCTGCTGCTGCTGCTATGGCAACACAATGTTTAACTGAACACTAATTGTTTAGAGTTGAGGTTAAGGTTAGGATTACAGCTAATATAACACCAAATTTAAAGAATGTGCTTTTCAACACTGGTGGCAGAATACTATAATACTGAAAACAGGAAACTTTGGGCTTTTTTTTTGTTTTTTTTTACATCCTTCGTTAATTCTTTTGGCAAATTTGCTCGATTGTTTTGTCTCAATGCTTTAATCACCCTCCATCTGTCAACCCACAAAATGCTACTCGCTCAGCACCAGTTAGTTGCTAGCTTAGTAGCGAAAAAAGTGAAACATCTAATATTAGCAGTTAAAGAGACAGATATTCTTCTCAGAGTTGCTGTAAAAGAAACTGAGCTAAAATATTGGACTCACACGTCAGGTGGACGCCAACATTACTTCAAACGAAGGCTAATGCCCCTCTGTGTCAGGTGGATATGGAAGTATGATGGGCAGCTGTTTGCTAACTCTTTGGCGTAACAACTTCGTGCTAGCAATATGTCAAGGCTAGCTTGGTTTGTCTTCTGTCCCCTAGCCCCCGAGTGGCCAACATTCTTTAAACAATTCTTTAAACACACATCTTTTTATTTGCTCCTGACTGTTACACCAAAGTTACTCCAAACTTTAATACCTAATCGTCTGAATACTTTGCTGTTAAGTGTTGTTATTGCAACCTGCTGCTCTCTACAATTGCAGTTTAACTGTTTAATCTGGTTGTCTGTTTTGCCTCAATCACTCTGTAACATGTTTTCAAAGTTGTAACATGTTTTCAAGGTTATAATGTTCAGTTTTTGTTGAAACTGTTTCAGAGAGGTGTTGATTGACTTCATGGTCACTTTGGAGGATGTAGTTTGTAGTGCTGTTGAACTGTATTGCATTATACTGAGTTGTGTTTCTGATATTTAAATCCCAATACAGTTGTATTCAAAGGTCACCCCCCCTCTCCCCCCAAGGCAGATTACATGTTTTCAAGTGGGATGAAGTAAATTAAACCCCCACAGCGATCAGACATTAAAAATGAGCCTTTCTTCAAATGTCAACTTTTTATTTTTGCATACAACTATATATGGGGTTGACAAAATATTGCAGCTCAGGCTCTCAGTACATTGCATTACAGTTCAACAGCACTTCAGTACAGCCTCCATTAGTAGATGTACCTAATAAACTGGCAAGATAATTATTATTAAGAGAATTATATTAAAAGAACGTGAACAACACTGAATACTTCTAATATTAAAACACTGGCTGCACAGGCCAGCTAGCAGTGTGACTTTATGGAAATGTATTCATTTAGTACTGTTCTATCAGCCACATTTGATGCACTGTATCTGACCATGGATTCTCATATTGTACCTCTCAGCACGGTCGTCGACCACCACCACCACCATGGTCATCGACAATAAGAACGTAGACGCCGGGTCGCCGTCTGCACGGACCCCCAAGAAAACGTTCACAGATGACCTCTACTCTACTTTCAGCTCCCCGCTGGCCTGGATCTTAGTTCTGGCTCTCATCATTACATGGTCTTGTGTTTTTGTCATCATGTTTGATCTGCTGGACTACAAGACCATCTCAGGTATGGAGAAGTGTTTGTTGTTCATTTTGTGGTTCTGCCCTATGTCACCTCCAAGCTTCTCGGTTTCAGATACAGGGGTGTATTCACTGGAGTCAGACACTGAAGAAGAGCCATAGAGAAATGGGTTTTTGCTTCTTCCAGACTACATGTTGTATGGAAGTGTATGATAAATATACATTATCATACAAGTCAGGTTAGTCAGGCAGATCAGGCATATTGTTGCACTTAGAGGACCAAATGTGGGCCAGCTGTGGCTCACACTGCATATGCATATGGCTACGAGATGAGCTCTGTTTTGACAGTTGGAATTTCTGTGAATTTGAAATGAGATTTAGATCCAATTAGAGGCAAAAAACAAAAACAAAAACATCTCAGTAGTCACAAGTTTAACATCCAGGTAGTCTAGCAACCAGACTACCAATATGTATGTGGTGCAACTTGGAGATGTGTCAGTTATTGAAGCAACATAGGCTACTGTTCATTTCTGCGTGCAGGATGACATTCTTAAGAACCTTTTATCTTGTCCTACTTTGTGAGATCAACAGCTGTTTATATAGTCTTTTATGATGTAGAGATGTGGAAACTGTCTTTCAAAGATAGACCTGATGAAACAGTGCCAACAGGAACAAACTGAGAAGGTGTTGTAATCTAATGCCATGTTGGTCAGCAATGTGATGACTTAGCTGCAGGTGGATATGCCAGTTTATTTAATGACAATTTTGTCTGCATAGGTGTCATGCAAACAGAAATACATGCTTCTTTCTCACAGGCTTTTTAAGTGGTCTCCAATCAGATGTTATTCCTGAAGCTGGAAAGAGCTTTTGTGTTAGCTTAGCATAAAGTCATGTTGTTTTAAATGTACTGTCTTATCATTGATATTGTTTTTGTATCTCTCTCTTCTTTCTTTTTCATAATTTTCCTATGATTCTTTTATCTTTATATTTCTGTACAACACATCAAACTGCCCTGATATAAAATCTACTAATGTTACTTGTTCATATGTTTATCTGTAACAACTTCATTACTAAGTTGCAAGCATTGGTTCCATTTCTCCTCATAACATTAAAACAAACAATGCTTCCATAATTTCATTAATTTCTGTTGTGTTCAACTTCTAATTATCATTCAATTTTTCTAACCCTAACATGAACACCTACCATCATTTCCCAAATTATTATATGAGATTTTCACCTTAAATTAAAAGAAATCCATGAAGAAAACTGGAATAGCCTGGCAACAACTAAACATAGGACTTCATACATTTTCCTAGACTACAAAACTGATAATGAAATATTTTCTTTATTCACAATGTCATCTTGAACAAGAGGACAAAAGAAGCATGGGGACAAATCAATGTGTGAATTGATTTTAAGAGAAATACCAAGTCCTCTTTTGTTCTTTCTGTCACAGTGGTCATTGAAATTAATATTGTGTTGCCAGGTGACAGGTCATAACTACTTTATCATCATCATCATACCGTCACAGTGTGAACACAGGAATATTTTTTATCTCACACTACCACTGCTTTTTTCTCCCTCTCGTCTTCCACCCTCCTTCTCTCCTCTTTGTGCTTAATGTTGTTGCTTATTACCACTGTGTTTCTCATCCAACCAGGTCACCCACCTCCTGCCGTCAGGAAGGTTTTAAAGGATTCAGGGCATAGAGGCAAGGCACCTTACCTGATACTAACTGCTCAGACCAGAAGCCTTTTGCTGATAAAAACCACTAACAACCTAACATTGACTGCTAATATTAGCTATCAATGTTAGGCAGTCCTTCACAGACAGGTCTGTAGCTAAGTGCAAGCTGCTTTCTTTCTGGTACTTACTTAAGTGTTCAGGTGTACAGTAACATGATGTCAAGGGTAGCTTGTAGTTTTACGTTGTAGATATATGTATTTGTTTCTGTTACTTGCATATTTCTGTGTGAAGAAGAAAACTCTGGTTCAAATATTTGAAAAACCGAAATAAGGATTTTCCTTCCTGAAAACAGAAAAAACTTTTGGTTTTGAATATTTGAACTTCAGGCGAGCTTGATGTAACAAACATCAGCGTTCTGATCCTGTCGACAAAATTAGATAAATCAAGCTCTTCTGAAATCTCTACCTCAGTGTTTTAAAATGCATTTCACTGCTCTATTTTTCTGTACGATATGTATTTATTTTATAATTCCCAGTGTTTATTTTGCCAGTTTGCCTTTTGTGTAAACCTGGTTGCATTCAGGGATAATAATTGTGAAATGTACAAAAAATTTTGACTTGATGTTTAAAAAAGTGGAATCATGTTTAACTGATATATTGAATACAGAGTTTATACATTTCACACCACAGCTACAATAAAAACCGAATATGTTCACAGGTTGAGAGTTTCTCAGCCTTTCACTGGAGACTCAGATCTATGTGACTGCCCTGATTCAAATTAAATCATGTTTTGATGGTATTTGCACTGGGAACACTGGCCCTCCTTCATCAGACTGACTCGGAAACATCGGCATATTCAAGGACTGGGAGACTCCTGAAAACCTCTATGTCTGTATAAAGAAATAAATGAGCAGAGGTTTGATGTCAGCTCAGATTCAGCTGTACATGCAACAGCTGTTAGTGTAGAAATTTTGAGATTTTCTTTTAAAATCTTATTTAGTAGCCTTTAAGATTTTAATGTGATGTGGAATTTTTTTTATTGTTCAGAAGCAGATTAGAAGACATGAATGGTAACTCGATGAATGAGGGTCAATGTGATTTTTTTGTAAAGGCTATTTGCACATCAGTATGCTATGTAGAAGGCGTTTTGCAATGGTTAAACTGGACGGTGGGTTACCCCTACTCATAATGTGACATTGATAAATTCATGAAATGAGTTTAGTTGGTGTTGCCCCACCTCAGTTTAACCTTTCGCTGTAGAGTTCATGTTTGAGAATGAGAGCTTTGTCTGCACTGAGGAAATGTAAAAGTGAGAGGTAAGAGGCTCTTACTGATAATGCATTTGTTTTGTTTGGTCAAGAACAACTAGGAAAACAACTTCAGCCAAAAAATGAGTGACTAAATCAGCTGTTGTGTTCATGTCCCTGCTCCACCAGGAGGCCTCACCAAGATCGGCTCGGACCCCGTGAAGGCGGTGAATGATGCTGTGGAGGAAACAGCAAACGTGATCAGTGTAATATTAAAATTTGCTGCGAACCTGATTGCGCCTGAAGAAGAAGAAGGTACAGTCACTCTGCACATGGCAGAAAAACACACATGGAGTTCCTAATATATTATAGTATTGTTATTTCATACTCATTTCTCTCTACTCTTCTCTAGGAAATCTATACGCAGTAAGAAAAAAAGGTTTGTACTGCTACTGTTTTTGATTTTATTTCCTTTTGCAATGATCATACAGCTATAGAACAAGAAATGACTGCTCGCTGCTTTTTGAATGTCTTGTTCATGCTGCACTTCATTACATGTGCTGTCCTTTACATTATTGTTAGAACAATCAATGTAAGCTCCTCAAGAAGGAGTGATTTTTAACTGCTCATGTACAATCTACACCCAGAAATGTATTTCCCACACTTATAAGTCTGGTTTACCTAAAGTTTATCTCAAGGTTGTTCTGGTGATCATTTAAAAACCCACAAAAGATGCTGCTTTGATGAATGAACAGCACATGTACTGCAATTTTTCATGATGTGACTTAAAGAATCTTTCTATTTTGATCTATAGATCTTTTGCAAACAAAAGATTTATAGATGAAATAGATGAAAACTGATGGAAAATAATGCCGCTGCAAGAAGCTGCTACTTTCACAGACATAGTTTTGCTATAACAGACATACATGGATCTAGGTGACCACATGGCCAGTTGGTTATCATCATGGTGGTAGTTTTAAACTGACTTTATGTATGAACCATCTCAAAGATTCAAGATGGTTGGAGGAGGAGGAGGAGGAGGAGGAAGTGGAGGTGAAGATTAAGAAAGCAAAAGGTACAATATCTACAATGGCTTTATTTGTGGGTATGTGTAGATTAACTCTACAAAGATAATGACTGATGAGTCCTGTCCCCACCCTGTAACAGTAGACTAATGAAGGCACCAAGCAGGAAACCACAGTACTCCACCAATGTGATGTTTATCTTTACTAGCTGCACTGATATAGCTAACTTTCCTTTCTAAAAAGATTCTGTTTCTCACTAACTTTCCTTGCTAACTGCTGCCACTAACCTATTAAACTTCTAATGAAAGTGATAATGTACTGTATGTGTATGTGTATCTAAACTTTAGCATGTTTTATCGAGTTAAATCTGTATTTTTGTTCTTTTATGTTGCTGATTTTCCATTTCTCTTTTTGTATTCTAGGAGAATTTCTACCGTCTCGAAGTAAAGGTCTGTACCTCTTTGTTGAAGATATTCATGTGCATTTTAGCTTGACTGCTTATAGTGCTAATGGTGGCCAATTTCCTTTTAATAGCTACTTCACAAGCTAAGTGTTAGCATTCATTTACACTTACTTTGGTATTGTAACCTTTTTATATGTTCCCATTAACTCAACCTTGAAGTAGTTTCCCTCAGCTTTACGTCGTGTTGTATTATCTTTTAGCTCATTGTTGTGGTTTTCTTTGCTGTTAACTCTCACACTTTAATCAGTGTTGTTCACTGCAGCAGCAGGCAGCTGATAAAAAGCTCTGATAAATCCACTGCATACTACTTTCCCAGCACCAAACGACAAACAGACCAAGTTAGTGACCATTCTGTAAACTGTGGTGCATGATATATTTTTAGTTGATTTCAGTTGTTGTCATTTCATCACCACTTACAGCACCGTAAATATTCTTAATGTGGAAGATTAACGTTTCCCATTCTTGCCCCCCATGCTTCAGGGAAATTCAATTTTTCAACTCAATTTTATTTGTCATAACATACATTATCCCAAGTGTAAGGTCGAGACCTTACAATATTATAGAGAGAAACTCAACAGTTAACGGCTACCATAAACATGATTTTTGATGACTTTTTTTTTTTTTTTTTTTACAGTTGTAGAGATGCAAGCAAAGAAGAAAATACCAGTGGCTGAAGTTGTGGAGGAGGAAGAGGAGGAGGGAGAGGAGGGAGACGAAGAGGAGACTGCTGGGGAGGAGGAGGAAGAGGAGGAAGAAGAGGAGGAAGAACTAGAGGAGGAAGGGGCGTATGAGGAGGAGGAGGAAGATTATGAGGAGGAGGAAGATTATGAGGAGGAAGAATATGAGGAGGAGGAGGAGGAGGAGGAGGAGGAGGAAGGAGTGGAGGAGGAGGAGGTAGGCGGAGTTGAAGATGATGAGGAAGACGAAGAAGAGGCAGGAGCAGATGCTGTGGAGGAAATGGACAAAAAGGAAAAGGAGGAGGAGGAGACTGATGAAGATGATGAAGATGATGAAGGTGAATCGAAACAGGAGGCAGTAGAAGAGGTGGATGAAGACGATGAAGATGATGAGGCAGAGGAAGAGAAGGAACATGCTGATGAAGATGAAGATGATGTGAAAGAGTCTGCTGAGGAAGCTGCTGATGCTGATGCTGATGCTGATGCTGATGATGATGATGATGATGATGATGATGATGATGATGATGAAGAAGTTTCTCCTGAACCTATTTCCACTTCTGAGGATGAAGAGTCGGCAGCGTCTCCTGATTCTGAGTCTGACTCACCTGTTGATGTCAAAGACAGCGACAAAGACGTCGCTCTACCTGGTGAAGATGATGAAAAAGACGATGAAGAACATGATGAAGACGATACCAGTGATGATGCATTCACTGACACCTCAGATGTCAGTGAATCTGAACTTCTTTCCAGCGAAGAGGAAGACGAGAAGGATGATGACGACGATGATGATGAAGACGATAGACTAGCTGAGGGTGTCGCAACATCTGATAGCGATGATGTCATTGCAGAAGACAGCGATGACGACCTGGAGCTTGACCTTCCTCCTCTGCCTGCTGTCAAAGACGACGACAAAGATCTGGAAGAAGACATTAAAGTTGCTGAGGACACTGATGAGGATGAGGATGAGGATGAGGATGATGATGACGATGATGATGATGATGATGATCTGAACAGATCAGATGAGGACATCTCTGTTGCCTCCTCTGAGCACTTTGCAGATGATGAAGATGAAGAGGAAGACAGTGACCTCAAAGACTATGACCTCGACATTGACAGTGACCTTGACATAGACGTCCACGTTGACCTTGACGATGATCATGACAAACTTGATGATGTCATTGAAAAGGAGACAGATGATGATGATGAAGATGATGATGATGATTATAAGGAAGTTGATGTCTTTCCCTTTGAGAGTACAGACAGTGGAGTCTTAGGCGATGATGACGACATTGCTCTTAAAACAGATGAAGAGTCTGTTGGAGAGACTGTCTTCAGTGATGACATCTCCTATGATACAACAGACGACGATGATGAGGATGATAAAGATATTGATACCAGCTCGTTTGAGTTCACCTTTGATCAGGAAGAAGAGATCAAAGACACATTTCTTGACACTGAAAAAGACGAAATCACATCAGAGTCCTTAGTCAGTGAGGATGATGAAGATGATGATGATGTTGATGATGATGATGAAGATAATGAAGATGACGATGATGTTGGTGACGTCTTGCTTACAGGTATAGTGCAGCATCACTGGTTACTTTGATTGTGAGTTATATTACCTTTTTACTCGTTACTGATTGGCTGCCAGGTTTCCATTCAAATTATAATCAATGTGAAGAAGTAAATGACCCTTTTAAATCAATATTACATCAATTATATTGATAATATGTTAATGCAATAACATATTAAAGAAAATGAGAAGTGTAAATGTGGATTTGTAGTGTGCTATGTTGTACATATTTATTATACTTTAAATATTATTTTTTAAAGAAATGTATTAGCAGAAACTAATAAATAGATGATTAAAAATTGCTATCAAAAAATAGAAATAACTAAAAATAATGTATTTTATCAGGTTAAAAAAAATCCAGCTAACTTTCCTAACCTACAATGTTGCCCGACATATCACAATAGGCATGTAAAAACAGTAACATTACAATTTTTCTGTATTGGAAACGTATTTCAGTATTTATCTGAAAAAGCACTGATTTCAGTTCCCTTAAAAAAGGCCTTAGTAGTTATCAAAAAATCTTAAATGTAATTCGCAAAAGTCTCCTATTTTTCCAGCCTGCTGTTTTTGTATCTGAAAACTGTAAAATCCCGAGTGCTATGGTTTCAGATGTTGGAATGTTCAATACATTATTTATTATTTACTGGTTGACCAATCCATCTATTTTGTGCTGCTTATCTAGGTCCCGGTTGTGTTTGATGGTTAATTAATAATATTATCTGGAATCATTGTTAGACACAGGTGCAAAGTGCTGACACAAATGTATATAAATGTCAACAAATGAATATATGTTGTAATTAACTCTAGGCCATATTGTCTCCACAGGTTTTCATTGATATCCTTTATACTGTAGCTGTTTGTGGAACCAGTAATAAATTACGTTGTATATGGTCGTTAAAAAAAGTCTTTAAATGTTACATTTAGCTTGGTGGGTGTGTGTGTGTGTGTGTGTGTGTATAGCCACCACTGCAGCAGCCTTCACTGTCCACGAGGCGGCAGTAAAGACTGAGGCAGATGACGATGAGGACGAGGATGAGGACGAGATCAGCCAGGCTGATGATGAAGACCAGACTGAGGAGGATGAGTCGGAAGAAATCGGTGACTATCACATCTATTATGTTTCTATGTTTTACATACTGTTAAAGCAACATGAGCGAATTAAAACTAATGTGGGCTAATTATTAAACTGTCTCTCATCTGTGGGTTCCTTTTGAAAACCTTTAGTTAAGATTTATAGGTAGTGCCATCACTGTAGCTGAAGTGAAGTGCATACATTTGATGTTTAGTATTTCTAGAGGACCATTCATGTATGGAACCGCCAGTTTTATGTATTTTTTATGCATTAAGCCTTGTCTTATACTGTATAAAATCCTTGTAAAGAAATTCAGAGGCTCTCTATCTGACTATCTCTGGTATTATGTAGCAAATGAAATTTCCTTCTCACAGTCATACTTCACTTCATACAAGAGCTTCAGCCTGTCATCTACACACAATCCTCATTTAAAATAAAAGAAGTTAAACATGAAAATAAATGCATTGAACGGTTCATCCAAGCCAACATCATTTTGGAAAATTCTTTTGACTTTATTGCTAAATGATGTGCTTTTTACACACACTTTGGTTGTTATTTCTCCAAGTACCAAATCACAAAGTTCTTCATTAGATTTCTTTTCATTGGTGTTTTCTTTTTTTGCTGTTTTGAGCATTCTACAATTTTATGGTGGTGTGCTGTAGTTTTGGGACGTTAAAAACAAAAAGACTAATTTTGTTTGTTTTAGATTTGTTTTCCATTAGCTGAGCCTGAAGCTTCCTGCCCAGTCTGAAGGAAAAGACTGACTTTGTGAAACATGACACCTACATTTGTTCCACATGAGCGACAGGAGCAAAATAAAGATCTAAAATGTCAAACTATCCCTTTAATATCTTTCTTATCGTGGTTAAATATGAAAACTCTGTATGTTATTTATCAGTCCATAACTGTGAATGTAGTCAGTCATCTTATTTTACATCTTACAAATGCATGTTGCTGCTTTCACCCTCAGTTACTAGTCTGCCTGCTGCTCTCGAGGAGGAGGAGGAGGAGGAGGGACACGATGAAGAGTCGATGGCTGGAACACAGAAATCTGTCGATGAGCCAGAAGATGAAAAAGAGGAGTACGATGAAGATGACGATGAGGAGAAGGCGACGGTGGATGTGATTAAGCCTTTGCCTGAACCCGAGGAGGAAGCCACAGGTCAGAGACTGCGGACGATTACAGCTATTTTATCGTATTAATTGTAACATATAAATTCAATGTGAGTCTAACTGTCTGCTTCGTGATTTCAGTGTGTTCCTGTATGCACTCTGCCAAGACCAAAGAGTCTGCAACCAAGAGCACAGAGAAGAAAGGTCTGTGAAACTCTCACATCTTTATCTCAATACATTCACTGTCAGTGGAGGGACTTTATTCCTCTGCTGAGGGGAGTTCAGTATTGTTTGGTACCGCTAGTGGAGACCAGGAGGAGATCCTGTTGCTGTTAATGGTGGACTCAGATTGACACTAATAACAAAATCAAATTGTCACAAAAGAGCAGAGATTCAGACAGGTATTTTTTTATAATAATATAATGCAATTATAAAATACTGAATACCTAAGAAACATTTTAAAGATCGGAGAGTCATTCAACATGTACTGATAGGTCAGTTTCTTTCTGTCTTTATTCATTTATTTATTTATTTTTGTACAAAATAAAGTTAAAGCACTGTTTTCTATTCATTCTGTTTTTACTTTGTAAATGTTACATCCACACCAAAGGAACTTTATATGTAACAGAGACAATAACATGTATCGTAAAGCACTGTTTAGGCCAGTAATCCAATTTATTAAGTTCATTTGTTGCATCATTTGTTTTTTTTCAGCCGTGCATTTGATTGAGTGCTCAACAATTTATTTATAGAAATATTATCATTACAAACAGATTTAAAGTTTGAGTGAAATGTGATTGCACTTGCCTTTCTTATTTCGTATCGATCAGTCAGTTTCAGTATCTTCTCTCCCATAGAGCTGAATTATGTTTAGTTAGTTTGCAGACATGAATTAATTCAAAAATAATGGCACAAATTTGATATTAGTGTCAAGATCAAATGTGTAGAAAACAGCTCCGCACACATACAGTATGTATTTTTATTGTGTTAGATTTGCACCTGTTGCATTTGGATTTAGTTCAGTAGCAGAAACTTTGGATTCAGTATTTTCTCTGTGAGTTATTGCAGTTAAATGATCTTTTATATCTGCTGATAGTGGTAGAATATAAACTTCAGGTTGGTATGATAAATGTATCCTGCTGTCTGTGGAGCAGCGGCAGACATACATCACTGTGAGAAGTCTGGTGTTTGCTGTTGAAGCCTAGTGTAGCTTTAAATCTGTGATCTCCTGTTTGTGTTTTCAGATGCTCCCAAGAGGGTTTCAGCTGTGAGAAGGAAAAAAGGTGACGAGACACATTTCAGGTTTTGACTGAAGGGATTCCCATTAGAGCCACCAGACAAAACAACAAATGCAAATAAAGTTAATGTACGATAAGTGTCTTTGAGCAACCTGCATCTCTTAAGCTACAGCTAAACACTCACTGATGGAGTAGACTGGAGGCTAAATGCTACTTCAGAGGCAGAAATCAGGGCAGGAAAGTCTCTAATCACCACAAATTTGAAACTCGTTAATGTTTTTGTGACTATAATGAACAATTAGTGATAATTTTAATGAAGCATTGTGAAGTTTTTATCCTTGTTAATTTTTAATTCCAGACCATGAAGACGAAAAACCACCAAGGAAGGGTAACACTGAACACTCCAAAATACCATCTTTATACCACAACTAAATGCATTAATCAATACTTGTTCTTATTGAGAAGTAAAACATGATAACACTTGCATGTGCTGTATCCAGGTCTTCCCAGAATTGCAGGTCTGCAGCCGAAAATCAAGAGGGTCAGGAGATTTCCTGCTCTGTTTAGAGGTACTGACTCTCACTCCAGACACCTGATGGCCTCACTGTGAATCACTGGACATAATGACTGTGGCTGGGACTGAGGTTAAATCATGAGAAAACTGCAGAGTGTTGCGGGATGATAACATGAATGGTTACAACAAATAGTTGTAAAACCGATATCTGACACGTCTACCAGCCATATCCAGTCTACCTTTACTTTTTCACTATTTCTGTCACAATTTTAATTGATGTTTTTTCTATTTTCAATTTACAATAAAAAGCCAAGAGAGAGGAGAAGACCAAGACGTCCAAAACAGGTCATTTACACTCATTCTGTGATAAGAGACAGTAAAATATTCCTGACCATGTGGGGACGACTTGTTTTCACATCTGACTGTTTACACTGACAGAGACAGAGACCAAAAAACAAGAAGACGTCCCAGAATCTGGACAAGAAGGTAAACCTATTATTTTCACTATGATTTAAAGAGAATGGAGGAACATCTGTTTGATAACTTTATTGCACTGAAGCCAAATTGTCATTTTGGAAGATTCAAAAAACCAACAAGTGTCTTCTTTCCTGTCTGTTTCAGTTGGCCCCTGCAGGCCTGCACCAGTCTACTGCCCGTCCCCTCCTGGCTGGTATGGTAAGTGGCAAAGACTATGGAAGCAGTTTGAAAAGTTATCATACAGAGGAAATTCATTTTTATAACGCAACCTGTTAAAATGTCTAATGAACTATTTATCTTCCAGTTCATCACATCGTCACAGACAACCCCTACCCTCCTCCAACCATGTCAGGTATTTATCAGCGATGTAACATCAGTAAAAGACTCTTCCTGTGATTTTATACTCAACCAGTGTGATGTCATTTCGCTTCAGTTTTCCTGTCTCCTTCTGCTGGAAGATAAAAACATATCTTTTGTATTAAAATTCAGCTCCGTCTGCTCCTGTTCTGACCGTCCATCCTGGAGCTCCACAGATGCATCCTGTTTACCAACAGCAACCTCCACCTCCACCTGGGCAGCCGCTGTACGCTCAATATCAACCATATCCACCGCCGCCGCAGCCGGTGATGCAGCCTCAACCAGAACCAGCTCAACCAGGTGAACCAGTCCAGCCTGAGGCCCCAGAACAAGAGGCTCCTGTTCAGCCTGAGGTCCAGACTCCAGCTGCTGAAGCTCAGCCAGCCGCAGCTCTGGTCCATGGTGAGGAAGAGTGTGGTAGTTCATTTCATCGAAGCTGAGCCTTGTATTATATTATACGTACATATATATATTTTTTTTAATTATGTGCTCTTAACACAAAAGGAAACCACTTTAAATGCAGATGTTAATCTTCATTTACAGAATTTGAGAGAAATCTGGTAAATCTTCTCACTCAAATCCAAAAAAAACAATTTTATATTTAAACTATAGTTTCACATGAAAAAACAGGATGGATTAAAAGCACACAAAAGAGAGAGAAACAGACTTTATTCTGGAATAAATGATCCCATGCTTCAGAGATACAATCCAGTGTCAAGTATTAAAGACGAATTCCAGTAACAAAATGGTAAAAATGAGGTTCCTATGCAGCAGAGGAGGAGGAGCATGTAAGACTTGCCCTGACTTATTATCTTTTTTAAATGCAGGTTAAAAACTTTTATTTATTTTTTGGCTGATCTTGAAAGACTCATTATTTTACACTTTGCAGTTACATCTTGTTCTTTTTTATTTCTGTTTTTTATCTTTATAATTTCTTTTAAAATACTTTCTATTGTTCAAATTTACATTTTTTTCTATGATTTGTTTACTTTAATATTTCCTCTCTATGTAAACCAATCTGAAGTCCTATAATGTATGGAGCCGTCTCCATATAAACTTGTCTTAAGAGTTTAGGGAGAAATTCTAAAAGCTCTGACACTCACCACTACTAAACTTCTCTGTTCTATTTCCTTTGGTGTCCTAATCCCACATCAGTGAGATTGTGTTGCAGTTTAGTTTTTTTATTTTTCATTTCAAAGGTTTATGCAAATTGAAGTTTATGTTTTTAAAACATTAAGTATTTGGGCCTACTGAGAGTAAAATATGAGTTTTCATCTCAAATCAAGATCTTTACCAAATTGAAAACGTAAATTTAACTGTAATAAAGTTCTTCTGTTCTTTCTTCAGAACTTGGAAACATCATTGAAATAAACAGTATAAACACATATCTTAGCCTCAGGATATGAATGAATGATTAAGATGTGAAATGTTACACTGCTGCTGTAACTATAATTTAAATGAAATCTTAATTTCATAATTCATCTAAACTCTTTTCATTAAAGATGCAGTGACTGTTGAGGAACAAGTGAAGGCTGCTCCTGCCAAGAAAGGTACAAGCGATGTGATTATTTAATAATTAAAAAATGTAATTATGTCCTCCTTAATTACTGCACTGAACGATACAATAATTAATATGTGATCATTTTCCAGCTGCAAAGAAGAAAACAAAGACTGCTGATTCAGACAAAGGTGCTGTATGAGTCCCCTGATCCACTAAATGCTTAATTTGTCAGCTAACTGGAATATTCCGCGTAACTAACTACAGCTGCAGCACTTAACACTGATGTACAATGACATAATGTGCTTTATGAATGTATTCATTATGGAAAATTAAGTCTGTATGGCCATTTCACTCCAATTATCCCCTTAGAGCCAGCAGCGGTCAAAGAGAAAACAAAGAAAGGTAATTTATGTTTACAGCCGGCTAATTTGGTGTTTTCACTGCTCTACACTCGAATGTTGTTATGAATGACACAGGCAGCAAATTGGAGCTTTGCTTTGTTGTAAATATACACACAGATCTACAATCGTGAGCCAGATATGAATAACATAAATCAACACATTTGCCAATTTTAGATGCTGCTGCTTCAAAAGACACAATCAAAGCAGCGACTACAAAGAGGTTTCATATAGTTTAAAGGTCTCTGTCCATGTGTAGTTTGATTATAGATCAGGTCTAGGTTCTATATTAATACTGTGAAAGTATCAAAGCCTCAGTCCACAGAGAAATGCACACAGCCTGTATTCAGAGACTGAGCCTTAAAACCAGCCGTCAGGACTTCTGTCATTTTGTGATGTCACAACAAAGCAGTCACTGCTCCAGCCATAAGAGAAAAAACAGGAAGATGGGACCTTTAACTATGGATCTACATGTCTTGATGAATATAATGTACTCATTATGTATTTGTTGTGACAGAGTCAGCTGCAAAAGAAGAGAAAGTCAAAAGTCCTACAGTAGCTAAGAAAGGTACTGAACATTTTTGTAGAATATGATATTCATATATTGTGGAAAAAACAAGGTTGACGCGTGGTTGTATTAAGTTCTTGAATAAATTTAATTTGGTAACAATATTTGACAATATTTGTTTCTACAGAGCCGGTGAAAGAGAAAACCAAAACGGCTAAGAAAGGTAAAACATCAGAAAATTATATGAAAATCATCTCAACGATACTCATCTCCATCTTTAATGTGAAGTTAATGTTTAACTAAGAACGAAAATTATTCAGGCCACTAATCACAATTTATTATGTTAGAGCCTGCAGCTGTGCAACAGAAGAGGAGATCATCCTCTGAAAAGACAGGTAACTACACACACTGATGTTCAGTAATTTGCATAAAGTCAATCATGAATGGAAACTAATTATTTTGCTCCTCTCAGAAGCGTCACCTGTCAAGAGCAAAGCCAAGACATCTACTTCCAAGAAAGGTAAATGAAATGTTGTACTTGACTTAAGATTTGGATTGCATTATCTTTTATGTTAATGCTGATGCTTAACCGCAGTTTGGTCCAACTGATATAAATTTAAATCCAAGTGTTAATATTTCTTCAACAGATCCAGATCCAGAACCACGTCCACAGCCGCTCAGACTGAGAACGAGACTAGAAACCATCAAGAGGGCGAATGTCACGTCTCAGGCCAAAGAGGAGAAACCTGCCAGGTCTTCGTCTGAACCAGGTCATACTGTTGTGTCTCTAATGTGGGATCCAACTATTTACCTCGAGCATTTAGGATTTCTCTGTGGAGCAGAGACTCTTGTACTGAAACTTTTTATGTCTGTCCGTTTTATTTTCAGCTAAGACAAGATCAAAATCAGTGGCAGATAAGAAAAGTAAGTTGTATTTGCTTGTACTTTTTTTGTTTGTTTACTTGTATTTTAAATCCATGTCCTGTAGCTGCTTCCACTTGAATGAGACATTGATGTGGAATTCAAAACCTTGTTTTTCTGAGGATACATTTTCTCAAAGCTCAGGAGTTGAGAGATACTGTACACTGACCTTTTCAAAGCATTAGTTCAACATTTGGAGAAAAGCTTTATTATTATTAACTCTTACGTCTGTCTAGTAATAGTAGAGATACATCCAAGTGAAGGTTAGCTTAGCTTAGCTTAGCTGAGCTTAGCTGAGCTTAGTTTCGCGTTTAGACTGGAAACAACAGGAAATGGCTAGCTTGGTTGTGTCCAGAGGGAACAGAATCCACCAGCACATCTAAAGCTCAATAATTGACATGCCACATTTAAACCACACAAAAATAGAAGTGTACAATGAGAAGTTGTGGTGTTACAGGTGGTTATGTGCTGCACTACTTTGTCTTGTTGTTAGTGTGAGATTTCAGGTAGGTGTTGATCCTGGCCAACAAATATTTGCGAGTCATTATGCTAAGCTAAGCTAACCTAAGCTGCAGTCTTCTGACCAGGCAGACCTGAGAGTGACATCGATCCTCTCATCTAATTCTTCTAAGACAGCCACAAAGGGTAGTTTCCAAAATGTTGCCAGCAAATGCAGGAAACATAAAATCATTCATTTGAAAACGTAACGAGGCTTCCTCACCTACCGTTTTATTGTCAGTCACGTTCCATTAGTTAAACCTCAAGGCAGTGAACTGAACATCACACAATGAAAATACAACCCCACGAGGTACATTTGAAAGCAGCATGATTCTACTTATGTCAACGTGATGAGTAAGAGAAAGAGAGTAGGTAGAGAAGAGATGGATTTTTCTCCAAACAAACTGTTATATTTAATGATATTAGGTCTCTACTGGCATCTTTCAGTAGAAATCACACCTCTTGAAAATGTTGTTGCATATTATGTGATTAAATAGACTTCTTTCTATGTGGTAAAGTTATAATTAGGGACATGTCAAGCTGTATTACGCTGAGAGGGGAATAATATCACAAGAATATTAAATGTAGCTACACCACAATTATGGAGAGTTATGTGTCAGGCTGTAATAGGGCTGTCTCTGCTGTTGCAGGCAAAGCTGAAAAGGCTGAAAAGAAATCTGCAAAAGAGGCTCAAGGTATGGATTCAAAATCAGAAAGTGAAGAATCTCTGCTGTGCATGTTTGTCATTGATGAGTTTCTCTCTTTTTTTGCCTCCTCTCAAATGTTTAGATAAAGAGAAAAAACCATCGCGAGCTAGTACGTATGAGAAAGTCATTTATCACCAGTGCAAATAATATCCAGCCACTATAATAATGAATAACACTGTGAACTCAAAGGTGATTGGTGTCATTTATCCAGGAGTACTTCAAAAGGTTTTCTGCTTCATCCAAGAGGCTTTGTCAGTTCTCCTCCTCTGTGTGTCGTTCGTGTCACCCGTGGGTCATTAAGGTCAAGTGGGTCGTTGAGGTCACTTGGTCAACAAGCACTGTTGGAATGGCAGATGAACACATAGTGGAGATAGAGCTTTGAAGTGAATTGTTTAGTTGAATCGTTGATCTTGGTTTCACAAAGACAGACTGACTGTGGCAGATATAACAGATAGTCAGACCTCAGATAGACATGTAAATTCATCCATTGCACGAAGCAGTTCAGTTCTTGACTATCTTAACCCAGACTGTGGTACAATGAATTCTGGGTAAATTAAGCCTTTTTTCAATATATAAAAAAAGGCCAACCAAGGAACCACATCCAACCACCCCACAGAAAATATGTGTCTTTTGGAAGAATTCAACAGTTACAAGGATGTTTTACTTGAAGATTGTTACAATAAAAAGAAAAACCCCATTTGGGTGTCATTGATTGTTACCATGGTAACATTGGTCTTAGGGCTGAGTTAGCTTGGGGGTAAGGTGTCTCATTTTTTGTCTTAAAATGAATCAGTCTTTATTTTTGTGAAACAGTCTACCTTGTTTTAAACTAATCTATGAGCCAGATTAAGACTGGCCTATCACTATTTATTTATTTTCAAATATGTTTTATTGAGCCATAGAAAATCATACATACACATATATCATACAGTGAATTGTTGTGCCAGTGCTCGTTTTCATGATAAAAAAGAATTTTAAAATAATATTAATATACATTCACATTTATAAAAACATATGATATGACGGTTTAAGGATTGTCTTTGGGGTTTGAACATTATCCAAGGTGAACAAGTAAAAGAAAAACAAAATACAGAAATAAAAAAACAAATAAATTATTAAACAAATAATTAAATATTTACATGAAGTGAAAATTGACAAAAGAATAATTTGTGCGCTCTAAATAATAAATAAGGGAAAAAAGATTAGTCTGAATCTAAGAGTAGAAGCACAACTCAGATGAGGTAGTCCTGGAGCAGTGGCTTTCTACCTTGATCTTCCCTCTTAGATTTTATTTCTTTAACCTCTCCTGTTTCCCTGTCCCCTACGACTCCACCAACGCTACAGACCAGTCTGAGATATCTCTGTGAAACCTCACCTGGTAGAGCAGGTACCGTTTAGGCTGAGTTACCGCAGCGGCCTCGGTTCCAGCCCCACCTGTGGCCCTTTGCTGCGTGTCATTCTCTCTCTCTCTCTCCCACCTTTCCTGTCTCTGTCATTGTTACTATAATAAAGGCAAAATTCCCCCAAAATAACTTAAAAAAAAAAAGAAAGTAAACATAACTTGATCAGCAGCCTATGACATTTCCTTAACGACAACAGAAACCTCTCGGGTAATTCGACCTCCAGTCAGGTCAGGTGGTTTTTAGGTTCACGACAATGTTATCATGTGACACAAGCAGGTTTAAAAAAAAAAAAATTTAAATTCCCACCATTTGAACAAACTGACAAAGCCTCTTGGGTGAATGGAGAAACATGTTCAAGTCCAACTTAGTACTTCTAGATATTCTATCAGCTGTTGAGTGAAACTGCTCAGACACACAGTGATGCTATTAACTGCTTTACTTCCTGACAGTAACGCTTCATACCATATGCTTGTTGTTCATAGAGGGAGCAAAGAGAGCTTCCTGTAAGGCCTGAGGTATTCAGTTCTTTCTCACCATCTTCCCACTGGTTAACTCAATATGAAGAGACGCTCTCTCTTAATGACATTAGGAACATAAGTGATTAGAATTTAATGAGATGATCTGATTGAGACGAGATTACGTCTTTTGAACTGCCTTGAGTTATGAGGGGAGATTATGGCCTTTGATGAATATAGCAACAATAATACTTAGCCAGACTGATTAAATCCATGAACTAAAACCCGTTAAACTGGGGTATTAGTGTTCTGTTCTTATTGAGTCATCCAGTGGAGTATCAACACTCCCCCACTGCCCCGAGTGTCTCTACACTTTTCTACTATCATTGGTGACGCAGTAGCTCCTGTCTACTAGAGCAGCTGTTCCCAACCTTTTCCAATTCATGGCCCATGAAAATCTCAAAAATGTGTGTGTGTGTGTGTGTGTGTGTGGGGGGGCCTCTGAGGCTCACCTGGTAGAGCGAGTATCACATAGGCCATGGGTTCGGGTCCGACCTGCGGCCCTTTGCTGCATGTCATCCCCTCTCTCTCTCTCCCTGACTTTCCTGTCTCTCTCTCACTATACTTTCACAATAAAGGCAAATATGTATTTCTTTATATATGTATGTATATATAAAAAGAAAATCTCAAAAATCTTATACCTTTTCAGAGCAAACGAGTAGGAAGCTCCACAGTCTCCACTGTGGCTTATGTCAGTGAGAAAAACCAATTTAAACATTTCAAATGTTTTAAGATCATTTCATTTCAAAACATTTAAGAATCTATTTATATTTTTAGTTTTTCATAATTACATTTTTTCACATATATTGTACAAAGCTTAGCAAATAATTTGTCAGCGCACTTGCAATACCTTCGTGGCCCCCAGTTGGGAACCACTGCACTACAGTACAATCAGAAAACTTTGATTTCTGTGATTAAATTTGCTGCAGTTTTTGGATTTGGGTTGTTTCAGATACTTAAACCAGGTAAAAAAGGGAAGACAAACATCTTTGTCTTTTGAGAGTTCAGTACCTCATGGACAACACCAGTACAAAATTCAAATGCTCTGTTTTATGCAGGAGACAGTTCTCCACCGTTCAGTTGAAGGACAGCAGCTTCATCTCAACAGAAATCGACCTTCAATAGCTTAAAAAAAAGGCTCCATGCAGGTTGTTTGGAATAACAATATTCCCATTATAAATCATAATTAAAAACAAACTGAAATTTGAATTCTACCCACCTTTTGTGGAAACCGTACCTCTGAGTGTGTTTTTCTATGGTATCAGTTCACTGACAGCAGAATCCTAATATTTTGTTCCTCTTTGTTATTTCAGCTCCTCACACTCAGTGTTGTGTTTGTCTCACATTATAGTAAACTGTCCACTGGAAGCGCTACCATAGCAATAGAAATAAGTAAAACTTACATGCCTTATTCCTGTAAATGACAGAAATTACACCATTCATTTCGTAGCAAAATGATTTTGAGTTTCACTTGGATTTTAACAGGAAATATAAAGAGCTGAAGAATTCAGAACAACATCACGTGTCTGTTGGATGATTTTCATTTTCCTCTTTTCCTCCTTACATGCATGTAGAGACTCACACTCATCATCTGTCCTATCCTCTTTCTTTCTCACACACACACACACACACACACACACACACACACACACACACACACACACACGATGCCAAAATCTCTCTTTGTTTTGTCCCTGTTTCTTGCAGAAGAGCATCAAAGTGAAGACAACACGACAGAGAAGAAGAAACCAGGTAAAAGTTACTCGGACTGTTTTTACTGTCAGTTACTGGGGTCGTTATTGAGGAAACAGACTGGTTCCTAATGACTACATATGACAAAGTTATGTGAATATTTTATATTTATTTTATTTCAACTTTCATCAAAATGGAAAATACTTTGGGTGTTTGTTATAAATATTATTAGATTTTTGGCTTTTTGAGGGAAAAGACAGAGAGGTGTTATGTATACCATTCGACCAGGGAGCACATGGGTGTTTCTTGCTGGATCTTTAACCTACATTTCATGGTGATATCTTAAATGAGGAGTAGTTGTGTGTTGTGTTACTTCCGGGAGCCAGGAACTCCCTGAGGTTTAGCTAGATTGTTAATATCTGAGTTTTGTTTCAGTCTTTGGATTCAGTTCATTTAATACCAATGTTAGTTTGATTTAAGGTTCAAAATTAAGACCCATTAACCAATTAAGAACTCCATATTTAAATGTTCTCTAAGTTGGAGCTCAGTTTGGATTCCATTCTCCCCTTTGTTATCTGTGTAATCAACCTGATTATCTTTTTTTAAAATCATTCCATCTACTTGCTGTCTTCACAGGCCAGAGATACTTCCAGTGCATTTATGTCCCTGGTAAAAATGCACAGTACCCCTTGCGACCTTTCACCCCAGCTATGTCCCCCACCATGATGTCCCCTGCACTCAGGTCGATGTTGGAGCAGCAGCGAGCAGCCAGGGCGGCGGGGCAGTAGGACAACCTGACCTCTCACTTCATATCTGACAGCACTACTCTCCCATTCCAGCAGGGGGAGACGTTTGAATCTGTGGCATCCTGAAATTCACAGGAGCGCCGCAGAGAGACTGACAGAGAAAAAAGTGGACACAAGTATTTTGTCTTTAATTTATTTATGTATTTATTTTCTCTCTTTGTGGTTGAGCTCCTGGGGTTTCTGTGGATATTTCACCCTCTGCTGTTTTGCTTCACTAGTTGTCACTTCCACGCTTTGCTTGTGCCTTAGATACAATATAATGTCACCAGTATCCAAACAAAAAAGTATTTTTGTGAATATTCTTAACTCAATATAATGTACATAATGCATATGTTTCTAATTAAGGCTGAGATAAAAGGTCATACCTTAGCATGTCATTTTTTTTTGTCTCCGCGATAGACAGAGATTAGATCGACCGATAGATAGATTAGTTTGAGGGAGTTGCACATACAAACATAACGTTTTTGGGTTTTAAAGACCTTTTTAGCCACACATCACCTGGATTAGGAAAAAGTAGATTCATTTCATAAAAAGCACCAATTTGGACAATGTCTTGCACTGAAATGATAATGGAAAAGTTTACTAAGAAATTATAAATAACAAAGAGTTTGTAATATTGTTTTTAAATCACTAATGAATTAAAAATCCCTTCAGGTGCATGAGCAGGTTACTTTTTTTTTTACTACACAAGCCACTGAAAAACAAAGAATTGCACTCAACCTTTTTAAATCATAACATCATTATAAAGAACAAAGAACATGGAGTTAGAAGTTGCAGCTTCTTTTATTTCCAGTTTTTTGATTTTAAATCCTCATCAAATTTCCCCGTGTTGCAGCCGTAACCTCCCCGGCCTGGGTTTATTTATTTTTTTGCCGCTCAGCTGCATCTGCATCAGATTAGCATGCGAGTGTTGCAGGGTCAAATCCCAGGAGCTCCCACAGTTGATCCCAGCAGCCTCCCTGTCTTTGATCACGAGTGTGAACATCCATCAGTCTCAGCAACATGTGCGCGCATGCTGATGAGAGATGAGACACGTTTACTAGACATAATAATAAGAGGCTGAAGAAGGACTGCATCTGCATTCAACTGCTAGCTGCACTCTCCAGTTCACCTGTGTTATTTACTGCCATTTAAAGGGACTTTAAAGAGATACTTGTGGTATATATATATTGTGGTAATGTGTTATATGATCCTAGAGACTGATTGACCAGAAGTGGCATATTAGACCAATAAAAATATGGATAACAACACAGGTTTACATACATCCAAAATGCACCGAAAAGACAACAAGAGCTGCCGAAATTAATATAAACCCAGATCCAATTAAGAAGCATATTCAAATAGAAGAGAAACAAAATGCAGATACAAATCTTCAGTGTTAAATTATGTAAATATAAAATCAAGTTTTTATGAGTTATATTATGATGTGAGGTATAAGCACAGTCCAGATTTATGTTTATGCCCTGAAGCAGAGTCTCACATATGGACTGATACATCAGTGTGTGAGCGTCAAATATGTGTTATTGATCACAGATTAATTCAACGTCAGTAATATCAGTATTGTAATTGCCTCACACTGACATTTAACGTTTCTTTTTTGCCTCGTTGTATAAGTTTAGAAAGTTTTTCCTCGAACTTTAAGTCATTGAAGCCAAAGATTGGCAACAAAGCAGCTTTATATTTTTTATGAATTTTATCTTTATCTTAAAAAATGAAGTGCAGTTCATGGATATTAAGTGTCATGTAATTGTGTATTTGAACACATACGATCTCAGAACTCTTACAGTGTCGCTGTGTTCGACACAAATCTCTGTTGTTTGTTCTCAGTGTGCTCAGAGACAGGGAACCTGCACAGGGCGACTCTGACGTGACCAACTCATGAGACGCTGTGATGTCTGCTACAGTGGATGAATAATGTCATGTGTGTCATGTTAATCATCAGCTTATTTATTTATTAATCAAGCCTGATGCGTCATTTTTTTTTTTTTCACTTACCTCACTCGTTCATATAGCTCTGGTTTTGTAGCTTAGCAACGAGGCTGCCTTTGTTGTTGCTGCAAAACTGTTGCTGAACATTACCAGCAGGTTGCTATTGTTGTCTTACTGAAGGAAAAACCTCAGATGAACAAGAACCAAAAAGGGTTTTCACACTGGGCTTCAACCTGGTATAAGACCCACGTTAGCCCAACAGTCCATTCACAGTCACGTGATCATACACAAGAAGGTGTTTGTCTATGTTTTTAGGCCATTTCACCTCAGTTACCTGATATCGTAGCGTGAAACACTACTATTGTTGCTGATTCATAGTAGTAATGAAACTGTACTTATGCATATGATTTAAAAGGACATGGCTAGCCAATGAGAGGCAAGTATTTCCCATGCCCATGACCAATAATGTGGCACTTCCTCCCTCGAGTGTAGGGCCGTGCTATCTTCAACCTATCAGGGTCATCCTCAGAGAGTCTTAAGGTGTGTTCACAAAGCTAAAAATTAACATACAGAGACGCGAGTGAACGCACCTTTAAACGTTGCTGGCGTGAATCAGGATCTTGAGCGAACGTCATGAAATCTCAGCTAGCTGTTTGCGGTTATCATCCAGAACACGTTAACCCACGGGCTCTGATTTTAAAATGTGAATGTTTAACCCGAGGCTCGACGTGAACTCTGAGTTAATAAGTTAACAGGCATGAAATGAGGTCGAGCCCTTAACTCTGTGTCGCCCTGCAGGGTGGAGGTCAGCAGGCCTGAGAGATGAGTGTCAGGAGGGCCTTTCATGTTTCACAGCCAAATAAGATCTGACAACCATGTACAGTAACAACATGCTGAGGGTATGTGGTTGTTAGAGTGACCTTTAAAAACACACTTCAAAGTGTGATTTAAGTTTTAGCTCATAGAGAGATTGTTTTTTTTAATGAATCATATTCCAGCAGGGAGATACAGCAGCAGCCTGGTTGTGGCTCTTTGTTGTTTGGATCCCCTAAAAATATTAGATACTAACAGAGACTAATTAGACCATGTGCTGTAATTAAGGTTTTAAGTCCTTTAACATGAGTTAAAGTAGAGTAGACTATAATTTTACATCAGGAAAACAAACTCTAATCTAATTTCACTACGGCAGGTGAGACAAGTTTCACGGTCTTCATAAATATTAATGCGAGCGTAAAGGTGGAATGATGTGTTTAACCTTGACTACATCCCTGATTACATGGTTTAAATACATGTGTTTGGATGATGCCGTTATGAAAGAGTCAGTGTGATTACACAAAGCAAAGAATTTACTTGAATGTCACGCTGTCATACTTTTCTTTTACTGTTTTATTCTTCTTTGGTCAGTAGTTACACAAAGACCCTGAATATTTGTATTTATTGATCTAGACATTATTATGGGTCAGAGACGAGGATATTTTCATTCTTTCTGATAATTTAAAACTTATATTTTTATATAAGATTATAATGCTGTAAAATCCCAACTTCAAACAGCGTCTTACTAAGCACTTCCTGTGGAGTGACCACTGGTGGCACTGAAGAGCAAGTGCTCCATCTTAAATGACCATGCAGGTTGTTTTATCTTTACCCTGAGATACGCCCTACAGGAGCGTACCAGCGCTGACATACCGAATCTTTGTGCAACGACAATGAACCTGCCGTTAAGGCTGAGTAACAGTCAAGGTTTGGTTGAGTTTAGGCACAAAAACTACTTAGTTTTAGGAAAAGACTCTAGTTTGGTTTGAAATAAGTACTTCCTTAAGGTTAGAGGACCTTTGTCGTCATGGTTACAATAATAAACACATGTTAACGGTTGTGTGATGTGAAAGAAACAACACTGTTGATCTCACATAGTTTCACAAACAGGCAAACAGGAAGTTGAAGAGATTTATATATTGATAATGCAGAAAACTGTAATGTCACTGCCATAAAACTCAAAAACAGTGAAATAAGAATTTATCTCAACAACTGGCTGTGTCTGTCACATGAAAGTAGCAAGAACTGCTGCATTACAATTACTTTTATTTGATTTGTTTAATCCATCCACACAAACCAAAGTGTAAAAATGACACTTTGTGGTTTTATGTGAGGGTTTTTATGTGCTGGACTCCTGGACTGAGTGCAGAAGACTCCAGGAAGCTACTGCTGCGGGCTAGCTTAAACAACAACATACAAAATGTTCATTATGAGCTTTAGAGATGCTGGTAGGCTGCTTTTGTCCCCTCTGGACAGAGCCAGGCTAGCTAGGGGTTTCCCCCTATTTGCAGGCTTTATGCTAGGCTAAGCTAAGCTAAGCTAACCACCTGCTGGCTAGTAGCTTCATATTCTACAGACATGAGAATGGTATCAATCTACAGTAACTCTCAGCAAGAAAGGGGATGTGTACTACTCCTTTAATATGCTACTAGTATTCAATCACACTATGTGCAATGGCATTTGTTGACGTTGTGTACAATTGTTTAACAGACACTTCAGAAGCCGTTCAGACTGTTAAACACAAGGTAAACTGCCAAACAAAAATCTAACACATAAGCAGGAAGGTTTGCAGTGAATGTAGTGGCAATGTAGTGCAACATGCAAAGTGATGAAACAATATTAAACTCAGCTCCACTCACTGTGTTTGCTGCATTAATTCACTGAATGCTGTGCACTAGCACATAGTGTAAAAAGAGTGACTAGAGTACATGTTGGTCAGTGTCACAGCTACACCTGTTGGCTCCTGTTGATACCAAACAGGCTGACAGCGATTTGGAGAATTTAAAAACAGGTCATGAACCCTGCAGTAGAATTAGACACTATGTTCAAGTTTGATACCTACTGCAGTTCTAGAGCAAATGTTTTATGATAATGATAATAATTTTATTCATAGAGCACTTTTCAAGCAAAAGCACAACGTGCTTTCCAAAGGTGAAGAAAATTCAAAAACACAGAAAACATTAAAAACAACTTCAAAAGATAATAGATAGCACAGGTACAAGTACACATAGACGTATACGTACACAAGTGCATACACATACACATTCACTCTCATGCTGACACTCAAAAAACGAAATTAGAAGATAAAAACTCTCAAAGAAAGAAAATGGCCAGAAGTGTAGTGATCAGTTGTTTATAAAAGCCGTTCTATAAAAATAAGTTTTAAGACGGGATTTAAAGGCAGCAACAGAGTCAGCTGACCTGATGCTCAGTGGAAGGCTGTTCCAGAGCCGAGGAGCCAGGACTGCAGAGTCTCGATCACCCTTTATTTTGAACCTGGACTCTGGAGTAGTGAGAAGGCCCAGACTAGCAGACCTGAACAGGGTTCAAGACTTGCAGAGTTACTGAACATCTTTAGAAACCCTGTGTTTACTCATCAAACTCTCTCCTGGGATTATTTTTGTGAATCAACTCTACAATCAGTAGTGTGAAAATCAAAGCCACTGGAGATGATGATGACTGTGAGAGTGGATGAAATGCTGGGGGTGTGGGGCTGAACAAATATGGTATTAGGTTGTGGTTCTCGTAGAAGGAACACTTATTTTGTTAATGATTTCTTATGTAATATGCATGATGGTGTAATTTAAATACAGACATTAACACAATTTTTGGGTTGTAGCAACCACTCCTTAGCAACAGTCAGTCAGATACTGTGTAAAGACTGTAGATGATAGTTGATATGCTTTTCATTAGGTCTCACACTGATTCAATCATTGGTTTATCCAAAAAAAATTACTTTTGTTTGAAGAGGACATTTTTTGTGTGTTGTTTTAATTCCGCATCATCAGACTGTAACTTGAGCAATTGTTTAAATGTTTCATAAAGAGACAATGTAAACTACCTGTTGCATGTATTATAAAGCAGAGATGGACAGTGTAATCATAGGAAAATGATAAGACAGGCAGCCTGACTCAGCCACATTTCAGGGGCCAATTAAATGTCATAAGTGACATTTAACTGGCTGTGAAATGTCATTTGAGGGGCTGTTCTGAGAATATCAGCTGTTTTTGAGTCATAATTTGAATAAATATTTGCAGATATCTGCGAGGTCATTACTGCGTTTTTCTTCTGAATATTTATATGCTAAAGGGACAAACTGTTGTCATGGGGACACAGAGTGTCATTTAAGCCTAAAACACATTTAATGGGCTAATGTCAAAATACAATATGATGATACAACCCAGCCTCCTGCGAAATACTGTGTGTATACTGTACATACAGGACTCAGTTTTTATCAGCATAAGAATGAAATGTTCATGCTGGATGCATCCAGTAGCATTTTTATGTTTGATTTGATAAGAGAAAAACAAACACTCAGCTGAACCCTGAGACAGAATTATAACACAGTCTCTGGTGTTGAAGGCAAGTGCACTTAATGATGTGCCAACCACCTCCTCAGACTTATTACCTGCTGAGAAACACAATGTTAATGCAAATGAACATGCTCATACATTTACTCCAAAACACACATTAGCATGTAGAAATAAGGTCATATGAATATAGTTGTTGCACATTGAATTAAACCTGTTTGGGTGGCTTTTTGTAAATGTGATCACGCCACAGCAGCTCAATCTGTCTGTGGATTCAGCTGCAGGGACTGGTGGCACAGTGACGTTTTACATATGTGATGTCTCAACATATGGCCCATACAGAAATATAATATATGACATATATGTCCCTAATCAAGAATGCTGCTGCCATATACTGTATGTCACCCATAGGCGGATAGATCATCACATATATACGTACATCATCTGGACATATGAAGACATAAGTTTATAACATAAATTTAACGTTTACATTCATTAAAAAATTCATTAAAAATATCTATGATTTATTTTTATAAGGTATATTGTTTATTAAAACAGCATACATATAAAAATTCTATATGCTTAAATATATGTTTCCTATTAATTTTAATGTCTTCCCTGCTGAATATAATACCAACATATATTGACAGGCTTATGATGGATATATATTTACATATGTCTACAATATAAGCATACATACATAAACATATATTTGTATATAGACGTGTCAAATGTTGCTATTTCTAATAGGCTTTCTACATCATTTTTTGCATATAACATGTTTTTATTTTATATGTACGTATATTTTAATATATGGAAATAAATTCAATATATTACGTGTGTGTGGGGTGATTCGAATTGTGTCAGTGTTATTGAACAAAACTTAAACTCTTAAGTGTCAAATAAAAAAATAGAATGAAAGTGCCCCTTTGGTTTCAACATACTCCATGTGCTTTGCTATGACTTATTTTTGTTTGTTTACACTGCCAGGTTTTTATTTCTGCAGTTAAAATGTTCACTTTCAGCTAGGATGCTGTCACAAAGAAGAAGGTGTTCCAGGTGTTCCGGGTGTTACAGGAGTTAAACCTCATTGGCTCACAACTTCTGGACACGGACTTTGTTTTTAATTTGCTCTTTAAGTAACTTTGTAGTTTCAGTTTGTTTTTTTGTTTTTCTGTCAGTTTATACTTGTGAGATTTTGTTCAATGATATTAAAACAATTTTAATTTATGAAATAGAAAACAGCAGATGGCTATAAATCTACATAACAGAGGAAATTTATTTAAGTTTTTAAAATGTCAGAAGCAGTTTACATAATCATTGTGCATTATAGCTGCTCAAGAGCCATTTTTCCACTTAATGGAAAGATGTACTGAAGCACCATCGTTCAGCCGAAGTGAGCACCGAACGTCGCATTTCTAGTGTTTTGGCTTTTTTTGTCTCCTGCCTCAGTCCCAGCTAAAATACCTCAGTCTTGATTGATGACTCCCTGCAGCTGCAACAGGGTCCAACACAGACAGTGAAGCATCATCATCATCATCATCATCATCATCAATCATCATACTGCATCATTATAAAAGAATTAAAGTGGTGAGACAAGTGTGAAAGAAACAGAAACAAGAGAAACGTGAGAAAATCTACGTGTGTCCATATTTATTTTGCTCATTTTACATAATGCAGTTCAGCAAATTGTCTTTGAGGACATTTATATGACATTTAACACCTGCTAACTGAAACAGCTTTTTGCTTCTATAACATACTGGCTTTCCATAATGACTTCACAACTCAGTTTTTCAGTTTGGTCTCCCTACAGCTCCTATATGTACCGCAACTATACAATCAAAGAACAGTGATATGAAAATCAATAAATATATCACAACTGAAAGTAATGCATTCATTTTCAGAAAAGATTATCAATCATTTAAAAAAATGTCATTCAGTGTCCAAATCGTCAAAGCACAAACACTTGATGATTAGAAACAATACATTAGATTTTGGATTGAAGGGGTGGCTTTGGCTGAGATGAAGGAAAAAGTAAGTGAGAAATGAACCTGCTTAGTCGAATTATAAAGAGTGGAGTACACACACAACATGATGAATTATTGTGAAGAAAAGAGCTTATTAGTAACTCAGATATAAGTAAATAAGTAATCATTAAATTTTTTTTTTTAGGTCAGAAATGATTTACAGAGCGTGCGTTTGTTAATCTCCTCATTCTTCATTTAATTTCTAACTGATCTATACAGCTGCCAGTTTGTTGTTAGTCTGTTAACTGGAAAAAACATAATAATGTCAGTCGGTGAAGTTCAGGTTTCCTGTCAAACTCACAGGCACAGAAAGGCTGAGATTTATGTCAACGAAACCAGACATTTAGGTCGACTTCTTCCCTTTTTTGAACCATTTTAGTGTTGAATGATATGAACCAGATGAATGGAAACAATACATGTGTACACGGATGATGGTAATGTCCTCTCTTCTACAATCTGCCAAACTGTCCTGTCACAAATTCCCCATTTACTGTGTATGTTTCAAACTGGGATTTAAACTTGGAGAAAAGCTGTGTGTGTGTGTGTGTGTGTGTGTGTGTGTGTTTTTGTTTTCTTTATCACAAATATCCTGTGAACCACATTTGGCACCATCATGGAGGTCAACTGGTGAATAATTGTAGCTGTTTAAAGGTCCTATATTGTATAAAGTGAAATTTCCATGTGTTGATTGATTATAGATCAGGTCTAGGTTCTATATTAATACTGTGAAAGTATCAAAGCCTCAGTCCACAGAGAAATGCACACAGCCTGTACTCAGAAACTGAGCCTTAAAACGAACTGTCAGGACTTCTGGAACTTTGTGATGTCACAACAAAGCAGACTCAGCCATGCCCAAGCCCCGCCCACCTGGACCCACCATCTACCCTTACAGGATTTGGTTTCTCTGTGTGTTTACCTGAAATCTGCTACATTTTTATTCAATCAATCAGAAAACAGTCAGCACATCAGAAGAGAGGCTCAGAGCCTCCTCTCTTCTGATTGGCTCACCGACCTGTTGTTACTAGAGCTCCAGAGAGAAGCCTGAGAGAGGAGATGTAAAACTACACTGAGATGGTTTTTGGTTTTTAAAACCACAAATATATCTTCTTATGGATCAACACTTCAAATAAAACACAGAAGAAGAGGAAAATATGGAGCTTTAAAGCAATGAAGATAAAGTCAAAATGAATATGTATAAAAACACTGTACTTTAGAGTATTAAACACATCCACAAAGCAATCACCAGGTCAGAGAGGAAAAATAAAGTCCACTCAATTTGTGAATTGCAAATAATGACAGCGTCATGTCAGACTGCTGACAAATTTGTCCTTCAGGGCTGCTGTAGGCTCACACACAGTCAGGCATTTGTTTTTATTTTGTTAATAAGCTAAAATTCCTCTTATTTTTGCATAAGTGCAGACTTTACATTTCCTGTCATATAGACTGGTGTGAAAAATGGACGCGTCTACATTAACTCCTGTAAGTTCACAATCAACTGTTCATCATGAATGTGAAAGGATGTGCAGTCTCCAGCTGAGAAATGAATCATCAGTGCTCTGATTTGTTGAGATGGTTAAATCATGGCTCCTGGGTGGGTTTTAAAATGTGAAAGCCGTTTAAACTGGTCTGTTACAGTAAGTTTCTGAAATGTATTCAACAATACTTTGACCTGAAGTCAGCAGGAGAGACGTAACAACAACACAGAAATAACATTCGAAATGCTGAATTCCTTAAATAAAAACAAATTCTAACGTCATAACTCTGTTTACAATTCATACAACATATACCAGTCCGTCCCCTGTGTGATAAACAAGGTCGATAGCAATTTTAATAAAATACTGACAAAAACAGAAACATTTAAAGAATCTTAAATGTGTGGTAAAGCACAAAGCATCACCGGATAAAGTATATCTGTAATAAAATTAAAACTCTTCACCACTGTGTTTTAATTTCCTCTACGTACAATAAGTTTTACAACAGAACAAAGCAGCCTCCGACACCTCAGCCTTCAAAATAATCCTGCAGGAGATTCAGATAAACTCAGTTTCATATATTCAAGCAGTATACAGATGTTTATTACATGTAAACTTTATATCCTATCAACTGGAAGCATCTACAGTGGCTGTGTGTGAGTGTGTGTTTCCCTGTTTTATGGTACTAATGTGTGTTTTCCTTCACATTTTCCTCCTGATTCACCGACACTGATGAAAATGTATCCGTTAATCCTGAAAACTATTTTACTGTATGTGTGTTGTCGCTGTGAAAAACTGATCTCAGGTGTGAAATCATTGTGAAACACACGATGAACATGGTTTTTCTGGTTCCACCTTTGACCCCACAGTCTCTTTACAGTCTCACTGATGTCAAAATGATTGATTGATTTAAACAGGTACAAGGACGCAAGTGTTTGTTCACTCATCGTTGATCTGTGGCATGAAATCCAGATGTTCTACACACACACTGAACATATGAATGCAGTTCCTTTGTATAACCTGGATATAAAATTACACTTATTAACTAATGTTACAGAAACATTTTCCTGTTTCAGTAGAATTGTGGCGATTGTGGAATTTTTAATTAAAGGTTGCAGCTACTATCTAAATAAATATAAAACAGTGGTTCTCAAAGTGGGCAGCAAAAAGGGGAATCATTTATTTTCACTATAATTCCCTCCATAAGTAACACCACGACAGAATGTTTGACTATTTTGTTCATGGGTTTCAAACACTTTCTGTAATAAAACATCTAAAAGCAGAAATCTCAACAGATGGGGGTCTGTGGTCTAGTGTGTGTCAGTTCAGGGTCCTTGATGTGAAAAAGCTTGAGAACCACTGATATAAAATGATGTTGATGCAATATAGTTAAGTTGTTTGTAATCAGCTGTATGAACAAATGAATTTGAACCCAGGTACAACAAAGTCGGAGGAGACTGAAATCTGACACATCAGGTCGTTTAAACAAAGGAAACAAGGTTGTAATATACAAGAACACATGTTCATTTATTGTTTCAGCTGCTTTCTAGGCTGATGACATGCCTGCTGCTGTCCGCAGGTCCACAGGATAATTCCAGTGTAATTTTCCATCATCTCTATCCCCAATTATTTCTTTACCGCAATCGCAAGCACTGAGAAGTCACCGGGACGAGTTTCACAAGACAATCTTTCTAAAATATATTGCAAAGAAAATGAGCTTCAGCCTCTTTTAGCACAATATGATGTATAAAACCATCATATGCATCTTTTTCTTGTTTTAAAGCAAAACCAGCCATGAACATTAAAATGGAGAACGCCCTCATTCAGCCGAGAAAACTGATGCTAGAAATCTAGAAATATCCATCACTGTCTCATATTAAATAATGAGAATTTAAAATGAAATTACACTCAACTCTTAAATGAGATTACCATGTGTAGTTTGATTATAAAGCAGGTCTGGCTTCTTTGTTAATACTGTGAAAGTATCAAAGCCTCAGTCCACAGAGAAATGCACACAGCCTGTATTCAGAAACTGAGCCTTAAAACCAGCCGTCAGGACTTCTGGAACTTTGTGATGTCACAACAAAGCAGTCACCAAACCCCGCCCACCTGGACCCACTATCCAACCTTGCCGGAGTGTTCATCTGAAATCTGCAATGTTTTCATTCCATCATGCAGAAAACAGTCAGCCAATCAGAGAGAGGCTCAGAGCCTCCTCTCTTAACATTATGTCATGTGTGACGCCATCTTGTGCATCATCCTGGGTTCTTGTTTCAAGGTGAATCACCAGGAAGCAGTGAAAACTCAGCTGCAGACTGAATTTTTAAAACAGTATCAACAGATAAATGATGATTTAAAATGAAATTACACTGGAATCTTCCTGTAATGAGAGTAAATAAAACGATCCTAACAGGTTTCCCTGACTGTTTTTCTGCAGCTCTCTGAGGACTGCACCAACTGCCTGATCTCGTAGTCACAGTATCGGCGTCACATGTGGCAGATTATCTCCCTCTAACTCTGATTTAAACTGCGGTGGAACCAGACAGATCACGCTGAGCCAAAGGGGGTAAAACCACCGAGGCTGCGTTCTAACTCGACTCTGCGCAGGGTACAGCCTGCGAGCCTGTTGTAAGTGGGGTTGACATGTCATGTACGCTGGTGTGATAGTTTAACATTCCAGCTGTCTGCTCTCGTTGTGGCCGGCCACCTCACGCTTCCTGCCTGCCGGCCGTTCTGTGATCTGCTCGGCTGTCTGTCTGTTTGCCAGCCTGACTGGGTTTTCTTCTGCCGCCCTGCTCGTCAGAGTGGCAGTTTTTTTTTTCCCATCCACTGGCCCGTCTACCCCCTGAACATTCGGTTGTCATACCTTTTGCATTTCACAACATAAACCTGTGGTGAATGTTTGATTTGGAAGAACCTAACCTGCGTCGAACACCTTCAGCTGGTGCCACTTTCACACCAAGAAGAAGTGGAAACAGAAAATAGTGGCTCTGTCATTTTAACTATCCTACTGTATCTACACTGCAGCAGCAGCAGCTTCTCTAACTGCTGAACCTAAACCAAACTCTGACTTTAATTATAATAAAATATTGTACTTTAAATACGTAAAATAACACTCTAGAAATAAAATGCCATCTGTCTATTTGTGGAATCAGAGTAAGAAACTCATGGCAGGAATTTGAATCACATCACCTGATACCAACATGCAACAGTGACCCATTTGTAACATTGCTCCACAGCGCTGCTCGTGGTCACAAACTTGCACTGCACCTTTAAGAGTCTGCAGTAATGAAGCTACGGAGCCAAAAAGCAAAAATGTGAATTTTCTTCCTCCATTCAAAAATACCCTGGAAACTAGCTTTCCTAACGTTATCACGTGATAGCACACGAGGCCTAAAACCTTCAGCCAAATCTGTAAATTACTAGCAGAACGAGATGTGAGGTGAGAGGTCTGGAAAAAAGCTAGAAAGTGACCCTTGAGTCAAAATGCAAATCAATACTTTTTGATTCTCAACTGCATAACACCAATAATGTAGGTAAATGAATGCAAAGATACCAATTCTATCTTCGGATAAGTGTGTAAATGAATCAGTCAGTAATAAAAGTATAATGTACATGTGATTTAAACAACATGTCTATAACATGCAAAAATAACACTACAGTCCTTTAACGCCTAATTCTTTAAATCTTATACTTAAATCAACTCTAGTCAAAGGAAAACACTGTTTTCTTTTCTGTGGTAATGTTTCAACATTTGAGATTATTATTGCTAAAAATATAACAAATGCGTCACAAAGTAACAGGAGGAGGTGACCCCTTTCCCTTTTTTTTTTTTTTTTTTTTAAATTTAGCCTTATTTATTTGGTTAGACATCCTATCCATTAGATTCTGAAAATATATCTTTTGGTCATCTTCAGCCAAACAAAGACTTGAGTCATGGTTTAAAGAGCAGCCTGCAGCTTTGTGTTTGTCCTAATGGCAGGAGAGATTCTGTCCTCTGTGACATATGGGTCAGGGAAAAGAGAGAAAATGGCCGAAAGGAAAAAGCAGATAATTCATAGAGCCAACTCTTGCCGTAAAGGGGGGTTTGCTTTTCCAAGAGATAAGTGGAGCGAGGCTGATAGTTCAGACATTATTTTCACAGGAAAGATGCCAACCCCCCCCCACCCCCCACCCCCTAGTTAACACCCAGTTAACTCCCAGTAAACCAACTGCTGGTCTGCCAGTTTGGGTCCAGGAGGTTGAACAAACTCAATATCGTCGCTTCTGCTAATCCTGAGCCGCCGTTGCGCCCGTGCGAGGCGTTTTCTTCAAATTATGTACAAAGAAGAAGAAGAAAAAAGAATCATAGCCCCGAGCCCTCTGTGAAATATGATTTCCAGTTTCCCGCATCTCTCATCACCCATATAATATACAACTGTGGGGAAACACTGTTTTCTCATTCATGTGGCACCTCCACGACTTCCCTGTTCCTCCGCACCGAGGGGCTGGATTGTTTAAAGACGTTAATTTACAGTTTTTGGAATTGGCACTTGACAAATAACTAAAATAAATAAATATATAGAACACCATCAGTAGCTCTTAAGACGCCCTTCAGTCCGGGGAAACGTCCCTCTCGTCTCTGGCCATTCGTCTGCCTCATATCTGCTCAACAGTTCAAGAGAAACAAGAATCCAACAGCAGCAGCAGCAGCAGCAGCAGCATTCTCTGGAGGAGTGTGTCGTTCAGGGCGTGTGTGTGTCGCTTACAGTGTGTGCACAGGTAAGTCTTGTTAAGAGTATTTCTGTGTGTAAATATTGATCTGGGTATGATTTTTTTTTTTTGAGCTGTGAATGTGTTGTTTAGTCCAGCGAGAGCAGCGGCTGCATGTTGTCTTCCTCACTCTTGACTTTGTCAGGTCGTTTGAGGACGCCCGGCTCCACCACCGACTGAGACCTGCAGGGAAACACAGCACACGGTGATTAGCATTAGCGCTGGTGCTCCTCTGACTTCCCAGTGACTGTGACCAGACCCAGAGGTTCCAATTCATTTCAGTCTACTTGGGTAGGGTCCCCCCCTGCTGCCACAGGTGTCAGGTCTGCGTCACTATGTCTAATAGCTGAATGTCTCCTACAAGACTCCAGCAGCAAATCCTGGATATATGATTCATAAAATGTGATAATCACAATACCCATAGTAAAATTTGTATATTAAAAATATGTATATGTTGAATCTTTATATGGTATAACATGTTGTGACCATATGTGTTAACGATATATATTTAATTTATATATGCGAGTTTATTAAAACAACACATACATGTTTGTATTCTGGGAAAGTGATCTCAGACTCTTGGACCCAACTGTATATAATGTCAACACATATTAAAAGGCTTTGGAATAGAAATACAGTATATCTACAATATAAGAATACATACATAAACATACATATTTGAATGGGCTAGACACATATGTAAATATATGACATTTCTCCAATTTCTAATAGGTATAATATATCATGTTTAAATATATGTTTTTATTTTATATGTACATTTATATGCATCTCAGAGAAAGTAGCTTCATCTTATCTTTCACATCAAGATAAAAAAAGTTAAAAGATGCAAGTCTGATACATAAAATGTATGTTTAGTAATTAGTTTATATTTTATTTAGTTAAAATATTAGTAAGTTAAATGTTTAACTTAGTATTAACTTCTAATATTTCCAACTTATTGTGAGATTTTTTATTTTTGTCCTTCATTTAAAAAAAAACAACATTTCAGCAGAAATGAGCCAATACATACATTTACCCCATCATGCATGGGAAAAATGAATTATTACACACTGGTTTTCTATGATAATATTTGATAATATTCAAATGAAACCTAAGGATGCCACATATGATTCTGACGTGTCGGATCATTTATAACTGACTTGTGATTTATTGATAATTGGCAGAGCTGTGTTTCCCTGCAGTGACAGTTTTCTGTCTCAGCTCACACTGTTGTTTCTCTCACACAGTCTAAATGTCTTTGAGTGAGTGAGTCGGTTGGTATCACACAGTGGTCGGATGAGTTACTGTCAGGCTGAATCACACAGCATGGTGGCCCATAGGGGGGAATGACACTCACATAAAATGTCAAACACACTCACAGCAGCATCAAGCCACAGAAACCAGAAGAGCACAGTCTCTGTCAAGACCCCGACCTGAACTCTGAAGGTAAAACCAGTTCATAAAAGGTTTTCAAGGCCAGTAGCTGATTTACCTTCTATTTGATTTTTATCTAAAGCTTTTATTGTGCTAAAACTCTAATATGTGACATTCATTCACAATATTTAAGAATACTAAAATAATAAATGCCATTCAGTTGCAACAATATGAAAAATAAAGAAACAATAAATAATAATATAACTGAGAACATACTGTACATTTGTTTCATTTTACCTGTTATATGGGATTATATTATTTATAGACTAAAATTTATTTCAATTTGATGATTGTTTTAATTTATTTCTTTATTTCTTTCTTTACATTATTTCCATTAGTTGGTTTATTTTTTTCCATCTGTTTATTTACATATATTCTGTATTCATATTTTGTTTTATCTGTCTTCACTAGTTCTTTTCTCTCACTGTGGTCAAACACAAGAAACCTGAAGAAACACTAACATTAACATTAATTAATTAATTAATTAATTAATTAATTAAATAAAAACTTAACATTATTCACATTATTTAGTTATTTTCCTGTAAAATAAAGAAATGAATAAATGAATATATCAGTTACACCATGTTACCATGCTGGCGACATGGTGAAGAGTGGGAGGTGGGAGAAGAAGACAGAAATACCACAGTGTGAGATAAAATCTGCACATTAGCTCCACTATTGTCTAATTTGTCTTCTCTAATTATGCGAAGATAATATAATTAGTTTGACAATATATTGGTATTCTGTTGATACACTGATACAGTATATACAATGGAATTACTGCCAGCAACCTTAGGTTAACTCCTTTTCACTTGATGTGTTTTAATTTCCTTCAAAATAATAACTTTATTAATTTGGTTTATTTTAGTGTTTCATGCACTTCTTGTTTTTAAAACCCCTCTGACTAGCTGAGTTTATAAAGACGTGTTACCAGAAAGTTGGTACATGAAATCTCTTCCCTTTTGCTGGGAAAATGAAACAGGAAAATAAAACCTTCCCTTCCATAGACATCGGCTGTGTAGGTGTCCAGTAACAAGCCTGTGCAGAGCTCTTCCCTTACTTCCATGAAAACTCCACCTGTGGAGGTGTTGGCACTCATGGGCCTACCTCTTCATGGTTTTCGGGGACAGGTTTTTCTCCAGGTCTCTCTCCAGGTCTTGTACTGACAGGGTGTAGGACTCCGGACAGTAGTCGGTCTCCTCGTCGTAGGCGTGGTCCAGCAGCGTTCGCGCCCACGTGCCCATGTCATATGGCGGCATCATCCCGCCGAGCTCCGACGGTAAGATCTCAGGGTGGATCAGCTGGTGGAGGCTGTTCAGGTTGTTACCGTGCATGAAGATCTGCACAGGGACAGGACACATACAGTAAGACAGAGTCATCTTCACACAAATAATGTCCTTGTTCCCTAATTAACCTTAATAGAAAGACTTGATCAAATACAGAAGCTAATAAAGCTAATATATTAACCTGGAGTTCAGGCACAGTAAGCTCACTTTATGTGTTGTTATGTAAGTCTATATGTTGCTAAATGAGTCATGACAATTTGAGTTAAGAATCTCCCCAATTTACTTTTACATTTCATAAAAAACTAATAATAAAATACGATCTTTTGCAAAACAGTTCAATCAGCCTCAACAGCAAATTATCACAATATAGAAAGAAATCTCTTTATTGCAATTTTATCACCTGTTTTTTTATAAAAATGTAGATAAACTATTTCTTCTAAAAGTTAGAATGACAAAAACAGAAATGTTTCTGTGACTCTGCAACAGCTGAAAAACCTGATTAAACCTGCATTCGCTGATTGTTTTGCCACTTGTGTGCAGAGGAAACAAGCAGTAAACACAGCATTAACATACTGTATCATCACCTTTTAAGTTGATGTGATGAACTGTATTTTGAGAGGTCTTTGTGACCAAATGATGAATGTAAGCTCAATAAATAATATAAAATATTTTTTAGCTCTGTTTTGGTCTCCTCCTCTTTAGCTGCTAAATGCTACATTATGTTCACCAACTGCGTCTGCTGTTTGGTACTAAACGAAAGTCAACCCCTTCAAGTCTATTAGTAATATACATACACTGATTATAGCTACTTAAAGTGAAGATCTTCTGGCCTTACCCTCTTCCTGGTCTTGTCTTTGAGGAAGGGTCGAATGACGGTGTAGAGAGCGTGGATGTACCACGGCTGGTTCACAAAGTGGATCCCTCCAAATCTGGCAGGAAAACTGTCCTGTTGGAAACATACGCAAAATAGGTAAATACAGACAAACCGGAATAATCCAATCCAGTTTATCCACTTTCAAAAAAAATGTACAGGTCACAACAGGACTGTGAAAAAGAGGAGGGGGTTTTGACCTCTTTGTCTATAATGGTGGTTGTTTGTTTGTGTTGATGATCACAACTGCAGGATGCATTTCACCTTGCTTCTCACTGAAATAAAAACTAGTACATCATCAGCAAAATATGCAAAGAAACATCAAAACACTGTGTGGTGTGTGGCTGACATTGGCCTTTTAATGATGCTGAGGATGTTTTGGGGGGGGGGGGTACTGTTTACAATTTGCTTTGATATAGAAACATCAACATCACTTTTTAAAACTGGTTGTGGGTGAGCAGATATGAAAGGCAACTGTGCAACACAGCAAGTAATAACTTTAATAAACACTACAAATTTCAAACAAGCAACTGATGCGTTATGCCATTTTTACCGAGCTGTGTCAACAGCTGTTCATAATGCAAATAATGTTCCTGCTAATTCTTTCATATGATTGGCTTGAAAGTTCCCATAAAACTACAGTACATTATTCATTCCTTTATGTGACGTATTTCCTTTTCAAACAGGATTTCGGGACAGGACATTATACAAAGTGAGGATATCAAGTGTAAACCCAAACACAATTATTTATTGAGAAACATGTTTTATTTTATGAGACAGGAAGTTGAATGTCTATTTTTTACACCATCATCCCAAATAACTACAAAGAGTGACTTGTAAAAACATGCACACAAACATATAAAGACTTAACACATACTGTATTTAACAAGATATTAGTATTGTGACGGAAAGCTCAACACCTTAAAGAACCAAACCTAGAAGTTTGGTTTATATGCCACTAAATCAGTTTCAGATTAATTATTAATTTATTATTAATGTAAGTGGATACAGAGATTTAATGACAAGTGCAATTAGTGCAATTAGTATGTCTAAGAAAAACTGAGTTGAACAGACTCTATGTTTCTTCACAAATAACCAAGCGCCTGTCTAAGAGGGTTTTCCAGCAAATGAAAAATTACCTCTGTGAGTTTCCTGTCCCTTTTCATTAGATTAGTTTTGTAAATGGGTTCTAATCTCATCGTCAATAGGAAATGGTTCGGTCTATTTTGGAGTCACTGCAGAGCAGCGATGCCCGTGGGAAATGAGCCCGTGTTCATACAGGTTAGTGTGTGGAGTCTGGGCCTGACACAGTGGTTCCTAGAACGCTGGACACAATTATGATAATTACACTCCATCGTGTGTGTGTGTGTGTGTGTGTGTGTGTGTGAGTCATAATTTGGCTGCGATCCAACAGTACGCTGAGATTATATTCTGACATAACAGGGCTGGCTGATGAAAATGGCCCGGGGCAGACACCGTGAGCTGTGTGTGGGAGAGACGGACACAGCTGAGAGTCTCTGGGGTCAGTCAATGTTTGTAAATTAGGGTTTGACCGATGCGACTCATCAAGGCTGGAGTGGCCGCCGGTGTTTTTGCTCTGCTAGCAGGGGTGTCGGCTGCGGGACTGTCCAACGAGAAACACACAGTATTTATATTGAAATTTGGTTTTAGTTCATGGTCCCAGGATGATGATTCCTATGGATTTTAGCAACAGTAACAGTCTATAATTTACCTTGGACAAACACTTCGGTCTGTGACGAAGCATCTTTAAAACGAATGGCCACATTTCAGTGATGTTTGCTGTGGGAGAATAAATCCTTCCTGATGTTCCTCTGGTGCCACCATCAGGTTCAAATCTCCATGTGTAGAAGATACACCACACTGTCTACACAGGACATCTCGTCCACAGCACCTGTATCACAGCCCACTGTATGCATGAAACTCGGGTCCAAGGTGTATTTTTACTCTTTCAACTTATGCATGTAACTACACGATTGTGTATTGGGCTGCGACCTCTGTCAAAAAACACTTCATACACAGCCACCGATGACACAGACCCTTTCTATTTTGCAGGTGGTTACTTGTCCTTTTAGCTCTTTGTGCATTAAATATCTAATGGCTGGTTTGCAATGATATTCGCAGATGTCTCGACCCCTGACTTTTCCTCTGTTGCTACCAAAAGTCAAAATCTTGTACATATAAAAAAAAAAAAACTTATTTTTTTTCATTTCTACCAGTTTTCAAAAATAAATAAATAAATGAATGAATAAATAAATAAAATAAGCACACACTGCTGTACTTATTTTAACTCATGAGGATCAACATTTCAGCAAAAACAGCCGTCTGGATTTCTACAGAAAATATTTCGATTTTAAAATAGAAACTCAGGTTGGACTGATTCCTAGTTACCAATGCACGAACGTTTCCACCTACAGGAACACACGGTTCAGTGAAGCTTACAATAAACAAGTTCAAGTTCATGCAGTTACAGAAGGTGAAAAATAAAATGGAGAGAAATGAGCTGCTGATTGAGCAAAAAATAACAAGATGTGGTTAACTACTACTGTTTATGTCACAAATCCAATCCAATTTTAATCGATTTTCTAAAATTTGATTTTAACCTGGTCATGTGACATTTTTCTGTTTTTATTATTATTGTTTTTTAATGAGCCCTACATGGTCTGAAAAAACAGTTTTCCTCCATGACAGGACTGTAAATAAAAACAGAGTCCTGTTATAAATACTGAATATTGCTGCAAAATTTTGACAATCAGCAGACTGAAAGCTGCGGTCAGACAGCCAATCCTCCTCCCCCACCCCCCCACCCCCCCCCACCCCACCCACTCCTCAGCTGTCAGATCCCTCCGGACTCCTCTGACTCTGAACCTCTGGCCTGGCCTCTGCTCTGACAGACATTTCCACTTTGATGAAGGGACCTGCTGTATTATACATGAAACACTGAAAATGGACTACGAGCTGCAGGCCGTCTGCTCCGGAGGGACCGGGGGCGTCTGAGGAAGAGGCAGAGAGTGCAAGAGGAGAGAGTGTTTGAACAGTGGGGATAATACAGCAGGAGCAGGGAGGGGGAAAGACATTAAAATGATTCTTCCACAAAATGTTTTTATTTTATTACAACAAAAGGCACAGAGTGACACAAACTGATACAAGACTAAATGATTTAGAATGAAACACTTTTTAGATTCACTACTGTTTTCCAGCCACAAAAATAAAGTGAGGAGGCTCAGAGCGTGTGCCGTAAACCAGGACAACAATACTCGTCACTCATTTCGTCAATGTTAGGCCCAGTAAGTGTACAATTAAAATACTGAAGCGAAACCTCTGACGACTGAGAGGCTGGAACCAGAGAGTGTTTGACATTTGTGCTTGAAAAATGACTTTAATGATTAATAATTAATTTCCTGTCCATAGATTCATCATTTAATCAACTAATCAATACAGCTTTGGTATTTTACTTAACAACAACATCTACCTGAGGGTCCTGGAGCTTCTATAAACACTGTTCCCTGGAAACTGGTGCAATTAGATGTGAAACTACAGATATCTGCTCTGTCTCTGTGAGTTCTGTGTGAGAAGTCATTGCTGTGGGGACTTGGCGCTCTCTCCTCTGGCTGCTGATGTTTGGGGGTGTTTTAGAGTCTTAATGTGTCAGTCTGTTCTTGTTTTGGATTTGTCTCCTTCATTTTCATGGTTTTTGACAGCTCTCGGGTTGTTTTAAATTTCCATTTAGGTTCATTCTAGGATGAGATGTTTTAGGTTAGGGATATGTATTTCTATTTAATCCCTTAACACAGTGGTTCTCAAAGTGGAGTCCGCAGTAAAAAAAAAAAGGAGAATCATTTATTTCAGCAGTAATTCCATCCGTGAGTAACTGAATGTTTGACTATTTTCGTCATGGCTTTCAAACACGTTCTGCAATAAAACATCTAAAAGCAAAAATCAGATGGGGGACGGTGGGACAAGATCTGGCCTGTGGTCTAAGTTGTGTTCGTTTAGCGGAAAGTTTGACAACCACACCCCCGATTTGCTCTGCTCTTCAACCCGTCTGATTCCAGTCATGATGCTGGTCTCCTTTGAAAGGAAACTCTTTTACAACAAAAAGTCAGAATGAGAATAAGAGATATTGAGGCAAAGTTACAGAAGCACAAACATGGTAGAAGTGGTGGTTTGCCTCACCTATTTTTCTTTGGCATTAGAAAGTAAATATAAAGCCTGTTTCAGGACCTTCAGTGACAGCCACAAGTCTGAACCTATTCTGTGTCATCGGATTTGGAGATCCTGAAATTATTTGCAGTGATAATATCAGGAGACTTAGAGCTTTCTAACTATTTATAATTTGTCAAGGTTGTGTGAAGACTTAATCCAGTACAGACCAAAGTAGCACTACCAAGGCCACATTGTCCCACGGGGGGGGCAGTGCATCTTAAAAACTTTATTCTGATTTGTTGGAGCATTTGTCAGATCTGTCTCATGTTATTACTTCCCTGTTATTTCCGCTCGTCTCAGCTGGGACACCCTGACCGCAGGAGAATCAGTCAAAAACGTGACGAAAACGTCAAACAATCAAAGTCAAAAACACACAAAGACAAACTAGAGGTTAAAACCAACAGGGTGTGACGACAATCTGACAAATAAACTGCCATGAAAATCTCATAGAAATCACGTTGGTATATAGGGGTGTGTGGAAGAACAGGTAGTATTTTAACTGTGGTGAGCTGGTTGGTGAGTAAACAGCTCAAATATTAAATGTAAGCTGCCAATTGCAGAAAGCCGCCACTCACAACCGCTTCAGCGTTTTCCTTTGATGGTTTGGCTTCTGGGAGGAAAATGTCGATTCTAAACAAATGAGCGACTGTGGGGATTTATTTTTGGCTTCTCGCTCCGGGTCACAGCTGAGCGTGTGTTCAGTTACAGCAAAGGTTGACGAGGATTCAAGGTGACAGGAGACGAAGAAAAGTCCATCCACACAACAGGACGACGTGTTCGTTTTGTAAAAACACAATTACCAGATACGTTTTGTTGAAATGTCCTATAAATCCTGTTGCTTCATCTCTCTCCTGCCCTGGATTTCCCTTCAAAGCTGTGGATAAACAGCCCCCCCCCCC
>NW_019174280.1:3168392-3172870 GCF_002260705.1 Seriola dumerili
ACCAGAGACATCCCTCTGTGGACTTACTGTCACATGCAGTACAAACAGCAGCAGGTACGCTCGCCATCGTCTCACTCCGCTTGTGTTAGCAGACAGCCAATCACATTCCGGCCCCCCCCCTCCCCACCACCACCACCACCTCCTCCTGCTTTGTGACATTCAGCAGATTTCCCTCTAAATCTGACCTGGAGCAACAACCTGCAAAGTGCAGTGAGGAAGCTGCCAATCTTGTTTGTGATGGTCTTTTTTCTTCTACATAATGACTCAGAATTAATCTTCTTATTGTTAAAAAAAAGGAAGGAAGTCAATGCCTTAATTTCAATCATAGAATTTAAAATCTGAACAGTAATTTCCACAGTAATTTTGGGTCTAATTAGTTTCACTTTTTATCATGAGTCTCTCATTGAGAAAGATCATTTATGTGGAGCAATATTAAAACTGAAGGACAGGACAGTTTATGAGATGACATCATACTGGTTACAATAACAAAATAAACAGGCTCATATTTAATGAGCATTTTGAGTTTTTATGCACATTAACAAAGTTTTATGAGCCAATGCAACTCAACCACTAAGGAGTCAGTGTGTGAGCTTTCATATAGAAGTTATTGTGTTTATCTGACTAGTAAATACGAGTTAAAGCTCCATATAGTATATCTGTGTCCATGTGTAGTGTGATGATAGAGCAGGTCTAGGTTCTATATTAATACTGTGAAAGTATCAAAGCCTCAGTCCACAGAGAAATGCACACAGCCTGTATTCAGACACTGAGCCTTAAAACCAGCCGTCAGGACTTCTGGAACTTTGTGATGTCACAACAAAGCAGTCACCACCCTCAGCCATGCCCCAAGCCCCGCCCACCTGGACCCACCATCCAACCTTGCAGGATTTGGTTTCTCTGAGTGTTTTACCTTAAATCTGCTACATTTTTATTCAATCACTCAGAAAGCATTCAGCCAATTAGAAGAGAGGCTCAGAGGAGATGTAAAATTACACATAGATGGTTTTTGGTTCTTAAAACCACAAATATATCTTCTTATAGATCAACACTTCAAATAAAACACAGGAGAAGAGGAAAATATGGAGCTTTAATATCCCAGTGGTAATTACACCTGGGAATCTCTTAAAATTTCTCTGGAAGCTCACAATTGCAAAGTACAACAAACATCAGCTAAAGTTATTGTTCAGTATAGCTATATTCATATTAAAAATCTCTTTATTTTGATTATCACAAAAAAACAAAAAAAAAAACAAAGAACTAATTAAATGGAATTAAAAATGTGTGAAAATCACCATTTGCAGCACAAACTCTGTAGTTTCATCATTTACAGTATGTGTTGTTTTGAACTCTTTGAAGGAAATGAGGTGTGTAATCACTTTGTGCCACCAGAAGCAATTTCTGAGCTGTTCTCATTACAATAAAACCTTGGTTACTGTCGACTGCAGTGATTCGTATCTTCTTGCAGCGATGAAGAAAAACTTATTTTTGGATGTGTGAAGACATTAAACCTGGGTAAAAATCATGATTTATTTTAGTCTGATGTATATATAGTATTTTAATTGTCTCACATACAAACACCTTTTTTACCCCTTCCCTGACAGAGTCACACAACGTAGCTCAGTAATAAATCCATACAATTAACTGATGAATGAATAGGACTTTCTGTCGGTGTGAAAGCTTTTAAGTCATAACCATGACCGTCGTTGCATCATTACGTGACCTGTCTTACGACACTTGAATGCATCATTGGTGCAGTCTGCTGTTATAAAACATCACAGATCCACAGGAGACAGACACAGACAGACAGGCTGCCACAAACACTGTGGGTTCAACACTGTGTGTCACTCAGAGGAAACGACACATGACGAGTCGACTTCCCCTCCACGGCTGAAGCTAAGAACAGATGAAGTCAGCCAATCGTCTGCTGCTTCTGCACTGAAACCTCTGTCCACCGGGATTAAAAGCTGCACTCTGACAACTCCGGCAGCCCTTAACAACAGGCCGTGTCCTTGAACACACAACCACAACAACCTCTGCTCCTAACAGTTTGGATTTCAGTATTGATGGACTGGTGGTAAAATCAGGATCAGTACGAGCTGCAAAGCACAAAATAAAATGTTTTTAATCTAAAGCTGCAGTTAGATACAGTTTCTGTTGAATGAACCTGACATGTAGTGCTTACTGTTACAGTTATTATTCCTTTTAATGTCATTAGTTTGTCATTTTGGGAAATTCAACAAATACAATATACAGTAAATTGTTAATTATTGAGCTTGTAGGTAGATTCTGTTTCCTTTGGACAGAGCCAGGCAAGCTGTCTTGATGCTAAGCTAAGCTAACTCCAGCTCCAGATCGAGCGATGTCATTTCCTGAACCAGCTGTTGACAGTATATTTGCACAATAGCTGCTCAAACAGGAGGAAACAGAGCTTTTTATTGGGGACTATTTTCAGCCGTGGATTAACACACATTTGGTGCTCTAGGTCAGCGTACGTGTGATTGAGTTTGTTGACCAAAAGAAAAATATAGAATCCAGTCAGATTCATCTTTGAATACACAAGTAAGAAAACATAATATTCTCTGATACAAAAGACAAAAAATCTCACAAACTGGTTAATATTTTATAGAAATATTTTACATATGAGTAAATGTTAGCTAACTCTGCTGACATCTCGTCTTGAGTCTTAGAGTAGGCACGCCACGTATTTTCCTGCCTTTCTGTTTTAAATCTTTTTTTTTTTTTTTAAAGAATTGTTATTCAGTGCGTTTGACTTCTGATCTTTTCTGAAGGTAAAAAACCAGCTGGTCCCTGACGTTCAGACCCTGCAGCGTTTATACAGAGGAAGCCTTCAGAGAGCTCCGGCAGCACTGAGAGGATTTTGCCTGTAAAGGTATTATGTAACTGTCAGCTGTAGTGATGTACTTTTCAAACACAGTCAGGCTGACAGGAAGAGGCAGAGGGCGACACGCAGCAGGTACACTGCTTTGTGATCTACTCTGATTCACATATTAGATCATCCGCAGCCTGCATAACGAACTACACTATACACACGTCAATCCTCGGCTAAAAAATGACAAAACTCATTTACAGTGAACATGATTTTGATTCCTCAACTTCTACTTTTTCCTTTACTCAGGAAACAGATAATAAAAGTGTAAATTGCCCTTAAGACAGTCATGCTAAAAGTCATTAAACTATTCATACAGCCTTTAGAAATATTAACCACTGCTTCATTGTCATGAAGTACCGTAATTGTTTCTCAACTGCAGAGTGCTCCGTGGTCGGCGGCGGGGAGCTCTGATTGGATGTAATCATGGCTGGATTGCGTCCCAGCAGGCCGGCGCACTCTCGAACGCTTAGACAACCAAATACAAACTGATTGAGAAAGTCTCGTCAGCGCGAGTGGTGTGGATAGATAAACGGCATATTGTAGCTACAGATTGTGAAACCCTCTCACACGAAATTGGGATTTTGGGCTGTGCAATAAAAAATTCAATTGAGTGTTCTCCCAACAGCTTTAGTCGTTCCGGCAAAAGTCTGTGAAACAACGTATGTTTAAATTGAAGGGACAGAGCCGGCGAGCAGCTGTAGTAGTTATGACAGCCGGGAGCGAAGTAAAGAGTAAAGAGTGGGATGTTAAGACTTTAACACAGCACTGGTTTGTAGTAGTGTTATTATCATCATCATTATTATGATTATTGTTGCTGTTAATGTCACTATTATCATTATCATTGCATGGTGGTCCTTCCCCCTGCTCTCACTCTGTCTTTCTCTGCCTGACTCTGCTCCAGGTGTCTGCCTCTTAAAAGGAAGTTTTTCCTCGCCACTGTCGCTAAGTGTTAGCTCATGGTGGGAATTGTTGGGTCTCTGTAATCCATGTTATAAAGTACTTTATAAACTTCTGCTGTGATTTGGTGCTATATAATTGAAAATGGACTTGACTTCAACCATGAAAACTGTCTTTCTCTAACCAGCTCTGTTATAGCATCATTTATCATTTAATCATTTAATATCACCGTTTTACATTGTTTAATCTGTGCAAAAACAAAGAATAAAAATGACAAATGACAAAATTTTTATTCTTTGGTTGTGGATTCTGCACCAAAGCGAATAAGTCAAAAATATTGAGCTCCTCTTCTAAACTTATTGTAACCTGAACACTGATCTTTCTGCATCTTAACCAACTTGATTATGAGCCCGGACCGAACCAAACCTGAACCATACCATTGTCAGATTAGAAAACATTTGGATCAGTGGTTTATCACGGTTTTGGAAAGCACAGACAAACGATGTTTAGCTGCTGATACAGGCTTCAGATTAAAAGCACTAAATGAAAACACTTTTGTATCATTCTCATTTGTTGTTTACTTTGGAGGGCTTGTTGGGAATTAAACAACATCAAGAAAGACATTTGTATTTCAGAAATTTGTATTTTTCCATATTATCGGCCAATATTAGCTTATAGTTCATGTCAATAA
>NW_019174280.1:3172895-3199407 GCF_002260705.1 Seriola dumerili
CCAACAGCTTTAGTCTTTCCCGGCAAAGATCTGCTAGCCCACGTTACTGTCAAACTACAGGAGACAGAGCCGATGTCGGAGCATGCTGTAGTTTAGTATAGGAAACGCCGGGCATCGAAGTAACAGAGTGTAAAGAGTCCGCAGGATGTTAAGAACTGTTTAACACAGACACTGGTTATAAAGTGGTAGTGTTATTTATCTCATACATCATTACTTATGGATGTATTTGTTGCTGTTGAATGTCCATCTATTATCATATCATCATTCTTTTATTATTCATTAATTGTTATCCATTATCATTTGCAGGTGCGTTCCTTTTCGCACCCTGCTCTCACCTCGTTCTTTCTCTTGTTCCATGACCTGCTCCCACGTGTGTCTGCCTCTTAGAATAGGGAACTTTTCTCTACGCCACTGTGCTTAAAGAAGACGTTTAGCCTGGTGCGGAATTGTTTGGGTCTCTGTAATCCATGTTATATGGTTACTTTAATAAACCTTCTGCTGTGATTTGTTGCCTATATTAATTAAAAATCGGGACTGACTTCAACATGAAAAACTGTTCTTGTCTCTAAACCAGCTCTAGTTATAGCATCATTATCATTTAACTCATTTAATATCACCGTCTATTTACATTGTTTATACTGTCGCAAAAAACAAGGATAAAAATGACAAAGTGACAAAATTTTTATTCTTTTGGTTGTGGATTCTTGCACCCAAAGCCGAATACAGTCCAAAAATATTGATGCCATCGCTCTTCTCTAATAGCTTATTCTTGTAATCTGAACACTGCAATCCTTTCTGCACCTGTAACTCAAGAACTGTATTATAGACGCCGGACCCGAACCAACACCTGAACCATACCATTGTTAGATTAGACATAAATAATTTGGGATCAGTGGTTATCTGTCACGGTTTTGGCAAAGCACAGTACAAACGAGATTTTAGCTGCTGATACAGGCCTTCAGATTAAAAGCATAAATGAAAACAACTTCTTGTATGCATTAATCGTTCTCATTTGTTGTTTACTTTGGAGGGCTTGTTGGGAATTAAACAACATCAAGAAAGACATTTGTATTTCAGAAAAATGTGTGATAGTGATACTGAATCTATGAAGAGCTGAAACAGACAAAACCTTAGTGCAGTGGGCTGATATTATCGGCCAATATTAGCTTATAGTTCATGTCAATATTGGCATATACTGTATGTCGACCAATAAGTAACAAGAAATTATATTAGAGGTGTTAAAGATATGTGTGAGGTAGTTTAGAAACTGTGTCTCCACTACATAGTTTCTCTACTGGAAAACAAAATGTTCAGCTGTAATGTTTGGCTCAGTACATCTCTGAAAACCTAAGGGATTTAAGGGGAAAAGATGGTTTATATCATGTATTTATGTTAAAGAATGAATCGGCTGATGCAACACTTTGGATCTTGTAACTAAAATATCAAGTATCTGAATTACAAATCCAGTACGGGTCAGTCGGGCTCTACAGACCGTGGATCTAAATCAAATCTGGCAGTGGAGCTCAGATTTCAGTCATAACAGCTCATTAGGGTGAGGTGAGTCAGCATCTGATGTATACGCCAGCAACAACAACTAAATAAACCCCTCTGATTTACACGAATGCTTGCAACCTGACGCTGGCAGAGAGGCCCGCTCCACTTCACAGTCCTCATAATTCATGTGAATGAATCAGCATATGGCAGAATTAAAGCGACCGAGCTGTAAACACGTTTCCTCACAAAATGCAGAACGAGTCCATCGGACGGTAATCCCAGATAAAACAGGAGGGAAGAAGAAAAAGAGGAAGACATCGGCAGACAGGACCTTCACATGAGGAAGATGAAGCGAGGCCGGCCTGTGCTGTGTGAAGTGTTTTTTTTTTTTTTCATACGGCTGAACCTGTTGAAGCTGTAACAGGGCGACAACCTGTGAGTAACCAGCTGCTCATTGATTATTTAGTTTATCGAACGGCAGCAGCAGAGAGGCAGGATGGAACCAGATGATAAGATCCAGATGTCCACGGTTGAGTGCAGCAGGGTGGAGCAGACGGGAATTAGAGTTTGTCGTCTCTGTTGCAGACAAATCAGCTGATTCTGGATGTAGCGTCACTTTAACAAGCTTCATTTCAGCTCCTGTATTAAGTCTTTTCATGTAAAGGTTACAAACAAAAAATATATATATCTGTTATAAATATATCTAAATTTAATATTAAAATTTTTTGTAATTTTTCCCAGAGGTTTAAAACCTCTGTAGAGCTGGTGTTAGTGGAAACCTCCGGGGCTGAAAAATGAAGCCGACTGACACTGATGTGCCAAAACCTGCAGTTCCTCTAACGACCACTAGAGTCTGGCTCCAACAGTGAGTCAGTCCCCATAGACTCCCATGTTAAAATGTCCAACTTTACAGCAGAAATAAACATGTTTACAGCCTGGTACAAAAACACTTTTGGTCTCTAGAGCTAATTTCCTCCTTCATGACACCTGTTTATATAACTCACCTGTTTACATTTTATTCAGGCTTAAAGTTATGTATAATTGAGGGCGTGGCCTCTTTGAGTGACAGGTGGGTGAGCGTATGCTTGCCACAAACCAACATGCACCAAAGTCTCAGCTCCACACGCGCCCCACCTCTTTGTCCTCTTTGATTTTTGTATTAGCCGGGAGTTAGGTGGAGTCAGACACGCCCATTTTTGTAAACAAGCCCGACAATAATAAAAACTTTACTGTTCCTTTACTGTTCCGCACATTTTCTCCATGACAACATGTGTATTAGAGTAAAGTTTGATGCCTTTCATGGAATCTCGAGGTGAACATGATGTTGAGATTTAGCACTTGGACACGCGTCCTCCTTCACAAACGACCAAAAAGTTAAGACACAGGCTTTACTGTTGTGCGTGTCAACCTGCTACAAATCAAAATAACAGCTGTTGCAGTAACATGAGGAGCCTAAAATGCCTCCCTCAGATAGAATCAGGAAGCTTTCAAACAATGTCAAGGTTGTTTGAAGATTGAGTTTGTAAAGCAAAAGTAAAGCAGTGCTACCGAGGCCAAAGCGTCCCTCAGGTGGGACGGTGTATTTGAAAAGGTCAAAGTGATAGGTCGGGTTATTTGACGTGGGGTTGTGTGAGGTAGTTATCTATAGTTAGTGCATTACCTGCAGTAGATCCACAAAAACTAGTTTCAACCACTTTAAAACATTCCCACATAAAAAAAGCTAATATCAGTTTAAGTGTACACTTTATTTTGTAGCACCAGTGCAACTACGGCGTGCACCGCGTTACTGCACAGATCAGCTGTTTGAGTCAGAAAGTTAAGCGTAGGTGCGCCTGTGTGTAGGAATACAGTGGTTCAACCCTTCACATACTGTAGTTCCAAACGAAAGGGATGTTTGACGGTGAGATAAGGCTGTGAAGATCTTCACAATAAAGCGTACACTTACACTGATGTTCACGCTTTTCTGTGGGGATTTTTAAAAAGGACGTTTTTGCGGCACATAAAAAAAATTGACTTGACCATATAAAAATGGGTCAGTTACGGATAATTGTCAGTAGTTTGTGATGACACTATCTCAAATCATGTAAGAAGAAACATTATAGTATCAGTTTAATGGGATCATCTTCTCATAGGAACAAAGCATTTTGTTTTTTTTTAAATACATGTTACACTGTCACACTGTCATGTCCAACAGATAATCTGCAGTCGTCCTAAACTCATTAAAGGAAGTTACAAAAATGGATGTCTTTTCTTTGATCTTTAATTTTCACGACTTTGTGCAAATGCCCTGCAAAGAGAATGCTGTAAAATAAATCCCAGCTTTTCAGAAAAAAATGCAGCATTTATCTTGTTGGAGAGTGTGAGTCTATCAGCACTCTGCTCGCAAGCAGCTGATGTTACAACATCTGACATTCGTCTTCTACCACTCTATACATGTCTGAGCTGCGGTCATACATCTCCTCTCTCCGAGCAGCACATCAGGTTGATGAGCTCTCTCCTCCCTGTCACCTCCCATCCACACAAGCATGAGTAAACGTGTCCTCCAGCAGAAAGGAGGGGAAAGTAGAAAAAATAGACGGCATCCATTTGAGTGCTTTTTCTTTTCAGGATGTAAAGTGTAGCCCGGAGTGACGGCATTGTTTTGCTGCTGACTTGTTCTTTACAAAAAGCCACCTTTATGGGAAGACGTCTGACTGGAGCTAATGCAGAACTACGTGAATCTTACAGTGTGTGACAGGAAATGGAGAACGCTGCCGCTTCACTCTTCTCTGTTGGTTGAATTTATTTTTTTTTTTAACCACGCTGCACCTCTGGTCCAGTCCACTAAATCCACTAAAACGTCAAAAACAAACCAGTTCTCCAATAAATGAAACCTTTAACTCCACTTCTCCAAAAGGAGACGTGCAGCATTAGTTCTACTCTACTTCCATCTCTCATTTCTCTGAAGCCTTTTATCCAATCTGTTTACTCATCGTCCCCCTTCCGTCCTTCTACTCCATATCCAGTCAATACATTTTCATCTGTGTCTTCACTCCCAAACCTTTTAACTAATCAGACCCACTCCCTTTTTCCCCCCATAGTCATGCTCAAACCACTTATCCAATTTGTTCCTGTGTGTAGTTGGATAGTCTTTAAATCTTTTCCATTTCTGACATGTCTCAGTTAATGAGGACATTTATGGGGTTCACCGTATGATTGCAGCACCAACAAACACAATTAAAAAAAGACTAAAAGTTCAAAATAAATAAATAAATAAAATGCCATTGATTGAATTTTTTTCACACTTGTTCTCACTTGAATTGTTTGTGCTAACATTGCATGATAAGCATTTGTTCACTGCAGATATTTTGACAAGACACAAGCTACACGGTGTATACGATTAAATAATGGTCTCCATCCACGACCAAGTTGGTTCACGGAGGTAAACAGGTGGTGTGGCAGATTCTCAAGGAGGAGGGAGCAATGAGATGATGGAAGTAAAATATGCCAGTCTGTTTCTATTGCACTTTGTCACATTCTGCTTTTTGTGTTACACCAACTTTTCCACCTCACTTGTGATATTTTGACAAAAGAAAAAAAAAACATATTTCTTGAGACTTTTGGACCTCATTATGTCTCTTTATATGCAGTACCAATCAAAAGTTTCATTCATAGGTTTTTCTTTATTGTGACTAGGTTACGTCCACACTACGTTTTCAAAACGAAAACGATCTCAGTCCAGACCAACACACCTGAAAACACATACCTGAGCAATCACGTACACTTGGCAATTGCGAGCCAGTACAAACAGGAAGCAGACTGTCTACTCTGCAGTTGATAAGTTGCAAAAACTACTACGAACGAGGAACAGCAAAGTCAGCTGTGGCGTTAAAATATAAAATTTTACTGAACAACAGCTGCTGGCAAAAACAGCAAGGTCAGTAACGCTTGTAATTCATTATCCGTGTTGTATTCACCACTGGTAGTCGAGGCTGATGCGACACAAGGGAGAGTGACCGTGGACGTCTACGTCATCGTTTCCAAAGGTCTCTGTTTTTGCCCTTCCAGAATAAAACGGGGCCTGAAGCGTTTCCAAAAATCTAATTTTTCGGTGCTCGAAAACTCCAGGCGTCGTGTGGACGGGAGGCGAAAATGTGGCAAAAGAGAAGCGTTTTAAAACGAAAACCTAGTAATGCGGATGTAGCCTAAGTTCTACACTGTAGAACTTAACCAGCATCACTACCACAGCATCATGCAGAGACATGCCATCCCATCCTGGTTTGCACTTAATGGGACCATCATTTGTTTTTCAACAGGGCAATGACTCCACAATCACCGGACCTAAACCCGACTCAGATGGTTTGGGGTAAGTTTGGACCATAGAGTGAAAGAAAAGCAGCCAACAAGTGCTCAACATATAGAAACTCCATCGAGACTGTTGGAAAACCATTCCAGGTGATGACCTCCTGCCGCTGCTGAGAGAATGAAGAGTGTGTAAAGCTGTCATCAAAGCAAAAGGGGGGCTACTTTGAAGAATCTAAAATCTAAAACAGTTTTATTTAGTACATAATTTCATATGTGTTATTTCATGGTTTTGATGCCTACAGCATTCAAAATGAGAAAAAATAAAGAAAAGCTGAATTACAAGGTGTGTCCAAACTTCTGAGTGGCACTACAGCCTTTAGTGTCAGTGTCATCTTCAAGCAGCGTGATGCTCCTCCTCCCAATTATAATAAGTGTAAACCATATGAGCCAGTGTGATGAGATTTTAGCCAAAGCCTCCAACTGCAGATAAACTGCGTCACATGAAAATGAAATTATCTTTTGAGGTTCACGTTGGCTGCAGCTTTTTTTCTTTCTAAATGCAACAGGCACAAATGTTTGGCCTGGTGCCTTCCTCAGTGTGGAAGCTTTAAAACAGGTGAACTCTGCCAGGTGCACAGAGTTACAACAAATCACATCAGAGCTCGTGGAGCAGATGACAGGGAAACGGTGGCAGCACTCTGTCATCTATGCTAAAATACTGTATAGTGTTTTATCAATAAATTAAACGGAGTAATGAGATTTTTTTTTGCCGTTGGTCATTCCAAAGTGTAATTCTCTCCCTGTCTACATCAGAAAAAAAGCAGGTTTCTCACATTTGGAGAAAGTAAAACACTCACATATCTCAATATCTCAGGTATCAAAAGTAACTTTACAATTCCTCTCCTGCTGGAGGAGAAAGGTCACTCCAATTAAAGTGCAGCCTCTGCAGGTTATTAAAATACTGCCAGCTCCACTCAGCAGCTCTGAGAGAGACGGCAGGAGAGAAATTACATTTCTCTCTCTAACCGAGAGATCACTGTGTATTTAAATGTATATTTTTTATTTCAGCTGCGTGTGGTCGGCTCCAAAACTGTCAAGATAGTGAACCTCCATATAAACTGAATATTCGTGTCCTTTACCGCTTCATTGTATGGAGAGTGGCGTATATTCGCAGGAGAACAAATTGCAAGTGGCTGCCCCCTTGTCTGTCTCTGTGTGCTCATACTGTGTGTGTTTGGTGCAGTTGACCTGAACGTCCAGATTGTGGGCTGAAGCTCAACAGATCTTGTCCTGCTGCCAGACACACAGAGGGAAGGAGAGATGGAGGGAGAGATAGGCAGCGACACCGGACCGATTTGGCCGATCATCACTGTTCGTTGCTGCGTCATGATTCCTGAAGCTTCTGAGCAGGAAAAAAAATGCACTGCTAATCTCGATCGAGTCCCTGGGTATTAAGGGTGTAACACAAAGCCACTATCTGTTTTCTGTTGTATTCAGATTTATACCAGAGTTTTCATTTTCTGTTTTCGGCTGTTTTAAATTGACACTTCCTCATATTTATGAACACAAAAAATAAAACAACAGTAATAACATTGGATTTTAAACATGTGCCTAAGGTCTTTAAAATACATTAAAATAAAATCCTGTTACTGTAAATAGACCACGTGCAAAGAGGTGAAAATTGATAGTGGATATAAAATGGATAAATGTAGCCTAAAGCTAATCTAAAGTGTCTATGATAGGAATTGAGGAAGCTGTAATAGCTTAAATGGGCCATATTGTATAATTAGTTCTTTTTTAAAGGAGGTTTGGTGAGTAACAGGAGGGGGTCCAAATGAAAATAAAGTTGGTTATTAGTGTCTGTGATGTGTTAGTATTAGTGTTAGTGTTAGTATTAGTATAAGTATTAGTATTAGTGTTAGTGTTAGTATTAGTGTTAGTGTTAGTGTTAGTGTTAGTATTAGTATTAGTATTAGTATTAGTGTTAGTGTTAGTATTAGTATAAGTATTAGTATTAGTATTAGTGCTAGTGTTAGTATTAGTATTAGTGTTAGTGTTAGTGTTAGTATTAGTGTTAGTGTTAGTATAAGTATTAGTATAAGTATTAGTGTTAGTGTTAGTATTAGTGTTAGTGTTAGTGTTAGTATTAGTGTTAGTATTAGTATTAGTATTAGTGTTAGTATTAGTGTTAGTGTTAGTATCAATGTTAGTGTTAGTATAAGTATTAGTATTAGTGTTAGTGTTAGTGTTAGTATTAGTATTAGTGTTAGTATTAGTATTAGTATTAGTGTTAGTATTAGTGTTATTGTTAGTATTAGTGTTAGTGTTATTGTTAGTATTAGTGTTAGTGTTATTGTTAGTATTAGTATGAGTGTTAGTGTTAGTATTAGTGTTAGTGTTAGTATAGTGTTAGTATTAGTATGAGTGTTAGTGTTAGTATTAGTGTTAGTGTTAGTATAGTGTTAGTATTAGTATGAGTGTTAGTTTTAGTATTAGTATTACTATTACTATTAGTATTAGTATTAGTAGTATTAGTAATAGTATTAGTGTTAGTATTAGTATTAGTATTAGTATTACTATTACTATAAGTATTAGTATTAGTGTTATTGTTAGTATTAGTATGAGTGTTAGTGTTATGATTAGTGTTAGTATTAGTATTAGTATTAGTGTTAGTGTTAGTATTAGTATTAGTTTTAGTATTAGTATTACTATTAGTATTAGTTTTAGTATTAGTATTACTATTAGTGGATGTTGTTTGTCACTGTCATAACAATTTGATAAAATGATCTATCTGTGATTAATGTCTGGTTAAAGGAATAGTTTGACACTTCAGGAAATACGCTTATTAACATTCTGGCTGAGAGCTGCTGTCTCATTGCTGTTATGACTGTGTACTGAATATTAAACTAGATCCCTCACCTCTACATATCAAATCTAGTCCAAAGCCTGTTTATTTCCTGTTTACAGACTGTAGCGTTACAATATTAACATGTTAAAGTGTGTTTGAGCACTGTGACTGATATTATCTTCTGATAAACTGTCTACCAGACGTGTTAATGACAAAGTGTGTGCTGACTGCTAAAAGTCTTTGTTATTTCTTATAAATTAAAGATCAATAAACACTTCTCTCCTCACTTAAACCCATTCCCTCTGAACAGATTTCCCACTTTTCATAACATATAATGAATTTACTATCTAAATTGTACAGCTTGAGATAAAAAAACAGCAAATTATAAGTAAAGCTAAGAAGAAGCTAAGAAACCTTTTATCATTTACAATACATGGAGGATTATAATGTGATAAATTTGACGTTACAAGATGTCAAACTGCTTCCTTTTATTAGTGAAGTGATATTTTCCAAGCCATTACCTCTAAAGAATAATAAAAAAAGGAGTTTTCACACATTTTAAGCTGCTTACCAAGATATCTATTTCTATCTATTTTCTTCAATATTTACCTCATGTATTTTCTGCAGTCATTATTATCACAGTTTTCTCAGGAGTCGCGGTTGCTCTGGAGGGGTCTGTATGTTACATAACAATGCTAATGCAGAGTAAATCCAGTGGGAGTTCGCTGACTGGAATTGTACTACTGTTTATGTTAATGTGGTCTAAATATCTGCAGACATCCAGGCTCCTAAAGAGACACAGACGCTGCTACTGAAAGGCACAGTAATGAAGTAAGTAATGAATTCATGCAAAGAAGTTAGAAAAGGTCAGTGTTTTACATTTTGTTGAAAATCGACAGTGACAAATCTATATGAACAACGTCAGCAGTATAAATTATTAACTGATTTTGCTGCAACAAATTATTTGAACCTGCTCATTGTTTTTCTGATTAAACAATTATTCATTTAGATTAGAAAATGTCAGAAAACTGTGGAAAAATAACCAAGTAGACAGGTTTAAAGTTTAAAGTGATAAATAAAAAACATCGTTACACCTGAGAAGCTGGAGCAAGCCGTGTGTGTGACAATTTAGCTTGACAAATGACAAATAAATAATCAATCAAAACTTGCTGTAGATTAAATGTGTCGATCAAATAAATAAGTAATTGATTGGATTACTAACTTTGGTACTAGATTCTATACTTATTTATTGGTAAAAGCAGAGTTTACAAAGAATTAATTGAACTACATAATTGTCCAAATTAAAGCAGGAAACTTGTTAAAGCTGCATTCATTGATTTTGAGCAACAGAACGAGCTGTAAACAAAATACAATGAAAAGTAACAGTAACAACAACAACAACAAAAAGGGTTAGCACAAAACTAGATTTAAACTCTACAGCATAACTAGCCGTCACTCACCGTCCTATTTTACCATGAGAGCTGCTACCATTTTTAATTAACACTAAACTAAAAGTGCAGATGAGGCTGATGGGAAAAAAACTACAGACAATAACAGAAGCAAGCAGTTCCTTACAAACCGTTATGGAAAGAGCCAGGGTACGACATTATTCTGCCATGTGAGACTAGACCGTACAGGAAGTTATGTGTAATGTAAGAGTCCTGTTGGACCGCCTGGTCATCTCCTCCTCTGTGCAAAGGGAGAGCAGCTCTCTGAACTTACTGTCGGACCAATTTCCACACATTTTTGCCAAAATGTTTTTTGCCTGTGCATGTTGTCATCCAAAAAAAAAAATCCCAAAATATTTCCTGACCGTTTCTAATGATGTCTGGGATTCAGTCGCAGCTTTTTAAGCATCACCTATAGGCTGTTCTGATTGGTTTACTCACTATATGCGAAAACATTGACTACTTCATAATCTTTCAAGATTCATTCATAGTTACCCTACAATATTAAGACTGTGTGACTTTCATGGAAACGAGACCAGGAGACAGACGCTTTAATTGCCGTCAGATTAACAGAAAGGGCAGCCTGTCTGAAAAGGTCTTAAGCTTCATAAGAGAGAGACAGAAAGGATAAAAAACTATTTAATGTAATGGAGCTATTTCTTTACTCTGTTTCTGTATATGTTTTCTGCACCAGTATTGTGTGTATATAGGCTGAATTTCTAGTATTGTCCATCAATAATACAACACACGTTTACAAAAAGCATAATACATTCACAGTATTTCATGGCAGCCGCCTCTGAGCATCTTGGAAGAAGAAGAAAGAAAGAGATGAAGAAATGTTTTTCTTTCTCTGTACAAACACACACACACACACACACACACACACACACACACACACACAGACACACAACAAAAGGGAGCCCATCTGGAGGAGAGGGCAGAGCAAGATAGCACGGCAGTCCGACATGTTGCCGTGGCAACGTCACGAGGGTGGGATGTAGAAACAGGGACCTGGGGAGGGAGGGAGGGAGGAGGAAGAAAGAGGAGGAGGAGGAAGAGGAGGGGGGATGTGTGTGTGTGTGTGAAGACGAAGCACATTGTATCATGCGAAGAAGATGTTGCTTCTTTAAGGAGAGATTTCAGAGAGTTTCTGGATGATGTCTATGACTCATTGTGTGAATTTGAGCTCATGTTATGTTAGTAAAGAAATGAACGATTACTGGCAATTGAAATTTTTCCGTAAATACTGGTGATTCGGTGTGATTTTGACTTCTTTTTGTCTCATTTTGAATGCTCAGGCCGCTGTAACATCAGATAAGCTGCCTGCCAATGTTGTCTCCGATGAACAATGATGGAGTGACTGAATTGAGAGAGAGAGAGAGGGGCAGAGAGACGAGGGGGAAGGGGAGGATGATGATTTTGTTAAAGAAAGAGGGGGAGGGTAAAGAAAACAAAAGTGAGTGGGGTGGGGAGGCCAGAAGGGATGGAGGGAGACGAGGAGGAGGAGGCGGAGGAGGAGGAGAAGGAGGAGGAGGAGGAGAGTGAAACCAGCCTGAACTTCATATTTCTATATCATATGGTCTGTGCTGAACCGTTTCAACCATTACAGTTTTAAACGATGATGACAGTGTGTCAATTGGAGACCAAAGAAAAGGTTAAGATGTCAGCTGAAAAGGCAACACGTACCTCTACAAGGAAAAGTGTCAATTTAACCCTGAAAATGCTGAAACTCATAAGAATCACACTTTTATCAGACAATTTTTTTAATCCAATGAAAAGTCACAGGCTCATCAAAATCCTTAGGATTCATCCACCGCGAGCATGAATGTGACTGTATGAATTTCACTCTAGACAACAATGTTGGACCAACAACACATCACCCACCACACATCCACACCACTACTCAGCGTTCCTCAGACTGGGGATGCACCGATCTCCCATCTGTTGAATCATTTAAAGTCGCTCAGTTATTGACAGATTCATGTTAAATACAGGTTTTTTTTTTTTTGTCAATGTTTTTATAAAATTACATTCATTCAGTCTGTGTAAAAATCTGCTGATCTTTGGGCCTAAATATATAAAAGAACAGTAAGAAGGATCCCAGTGATTTTCACACAGTGAAGTAGCGTTAGACAGATTTAAAAAAAGAGAGAAGTGGTATCAGATCGGCAGATAATCTGAGTTCAGGTATTGGTTTTGGAAGAAAAATCAGATCGCTGCATCCCCACTAACAGTTTTGGGAGTGGTGTGTTTTGGAGGTTTTGATGGGTATTTAATATCAACACACCGAACTATCATGGAAGGTGTTGGCTTGACCCTCTGAAGCAATACGGGGTTCAGTCTTGTTCAAGGACACTCCGACAGGAGCACCTGGGGATTGAACTGCCAACCCTGTGATTAGTGGACAACCTGCTCTTATCTCCCGAGCCCCGCAAACAAACAACAAAAGAAACAAAACAAAACAACAAAAACAAACCAACCCAAACCCTGATCCGAGAGGGACAGTCAGAACTGAATTAGACCTGATCCAAAGCAGCCGAGGTTCATTCTTATTTTTTTTTTCACGCTCTCAGAACTGACAGATCTATTCAGACAGAAGACATAAAGGCCCCATTTATCATCGCAAGAGTCGCACATCTGCATAAAATCCTGATTTGGTTTCAAACACTTTCACTTACACTTGGCTACATACATTATATACCTGTCCACCTCCGCTGGACAGATCACAAATCTGATTACAATCCATTTTTATTTTCCAGGGCTTCATGCAAATCAGGCTCGACCCTCGTCTGGATTTTGATCCTTCTTGAATGCTTTCCTGGAAGCGTTTACACTCGACTCGTCCTGATATAATTTGGACCCTGTCTGACTCAGGCCTCGCATACAAAACAAAGAGTGAGCCTCAGTGTGTTTATGCAAAGTAACGATGACGCCGTCAGCCGTGTGTTACATTACTGACACTGTTTTTGACTCCAAAGTGCAGCTACTTAGTTCAGGCTGAACCTCATCATCCTCTTGAAAACAACTCCTATTATCAGCCCAGTAAGAGGTCCCATATGCTGGACTCTCCCATGAGCACATGAAGGCAACAGTAAGAGGTTTGGCCATAACAAAAACTGCCTAATGGACCAAATCCCAGATCCAGATCAAATCTCATCAACTGATTCCCGGGTCAAGGTCGACCTGCTACCAAATTTGAGCCAAAAGCTGCCGACGGACAGACGTAAGAGTCTCTGTTACCAGCATTATCAACACAATGAAAAACCTGAAAGCTTGGAACGCACGCGTCACACACCTGAAGCTGCGGTGTCGAGTCCGCTGGCTGTCAGCAGATGTATATACAGTTGGTACACTGTCAGAGATAACAGGACGGCTCATTCATTACGGTGAGTGGCAGGTAGTTGATCTGAGGTCAGAGGGTGTCAGCCACTGACGGATCACATTAACAAGGTGATTCACAACCGGGAGACGGCGACATCGACGCAACACAGGAGGCCGCTCGGGTCCACCCCCAGCGCGCTCCAACAGCTCCTCAATCAGCACCTTAAACATTATCTACAAGTATGGAACAAATCAGTTATGAAAAAAAAAAAAGAACAAAGCATGTCTGTGTAAATGTGGACAAGATTCACTGAATGTTTTTATGCTGTTTTAACTTGATGTTTTGACTGTACTATCTGAAGCACTTTGATTTAGTTTTGTGTGTGAAATATGCAACAAAAATAAATTTGAAGAATTTATTTATTGTTAAATGTTTTTTTCTTCTTTGCCTTGATAATCTATAAAAAATGTTGTTTTTTGAGATTTATTTCATATAAAAGCAGCCAGCTCATACAGAGTATCCCCTTACACTGCTTTGAATCCGGTTGTTAAAAAAAAGCATTTTTTAAACTTGTAAAAAAAAAAAAAGAACAACCCAAAAGAAGGTTTCACAGTTTTGAAACTTTAATCCCTCTATAACATTATAATCCTGGAGGATTATGACTGGATGGGTTTGAATCCCACCGCGCACATTGTCTCACCTCCAGACTCTTTAATGAAATCTCTTTAATGAGAGCGAGAAAAATAAAATATATATATGTGGAAAGTTGTTCTTCACACAGCTGGAGAAAGTGGAGCATGTACCGTGCTGTACGAACTGTACCTCAGAGGAATGAGCACACACACCCCAGACAATACAGTCAGTGGCACGAACAGTCAGGCGGCGCAGTAACAGCTCGACTGTAGAGAGGGTCGACTTAAGGACACGAAGCTCTGTTGTGTCGGCTACTGATTCTAAACTTCCCCTCACTGCCCTCAACTTTTTACACTGTTTCATTGTTTTCAGATAGAAATCAGTAAGTGAAGCAAAAAAAAAAAAAAAAAAATACAGGGAACAAATTGGTTTTCCCTTCTAGAAGCAAAAACCATCGCAATGAAAGACATTTGTCTTGTCCAACACTTACACTTACAACATTTACTGACAAAGATATTCATGATACCCAGAGGATGATTCCTAAAGTCGGGCAGAAACGGATTTATCCCTAAATTGGTTGCCCACTGTCAGCTGTCTGCCAGGGGGGTTTCATGCACATACTGTATGTGCATCATGGCAGGTCAGTTTGAATTTGCGATTCATGAATATTCATGGTCCCCTGAGGATGAACCCTAATGTTTTAAACCTTTTGCTGACTCTCTAACCTTTCCTCTAGCTCCACAACTAAGCCAAAATGTTCAAATTTGAACAATAATGAAGATTAATGAAGCTGATGATCAGGAAATGTGCCAAGAACATTCAAACTCCCCAGAGGATGAATCCTTTCCACTGAAACGTCATTTTTATGTACAAAATATCTCTTAATCTAATTTGCTGGACATACAGCTCTCAACCTCGAGACAAATAAAAAAATCCTTACTCTCACTGCGGTCAAAGCTCCAAGAGCAGAACTGTCACTATGTTGTTTATTCTCCTAAACAGTCAGATACCTGGGTGTAGGGTAAGGTAACATAAACCACAACGTCGCCGGTTCAAATCCGGCCTGCACTGCTTGTTATTCCACATCTCTCTCTTCACATTTTCCTGCCTGCCTCTACATAAAAGGCAAAATGCCCCAAAAATAATCCTAACAAAAAAAAAAACCAAACAAAACAAACAAAAAAGCCGTTGCATATTCGTGGTTGTAATAACCGTTGAGCCCTCATGGGGCCACCAGCAGGGCTCTGGACTAACAGTCTTGCTTCTGCTGTGATCCGTACAGCACACTGTGCTACAGATCTGGATCCCAAGGCATGTGGCCTACATGCTATTTGCATTTGCTGAAAACTAACATTGTCAGGGCTGCCATGACAAAGAGTAAATCCCATTTAAGGCAGCTGGAGTTGCATTACTGTGGAGGATGAGGCAAAACACTGAAAAGAAAGGCAAGCCGACGGCTCAACACTTAATACAGTGCAAAAATGGAAATTAAAAAATGTTGCGTCATGTTATCTCATGTTTTTCCCTCATCGTGGATAAATAACACCGTTAACCAATTAATATTCGATTATTAAACATGTTTCATATCTTGTCTCAGGTAGATTTTCAGTTTCTTTTTCAGCTGATCGGAAACAAGGTTGCAAAATAAACTGCATGGTTGTCACACTAATACTGCAAATACTGTACACAGTATAGTATGAGAACGACGAAATAGACCAGTCTTAATGAATAATCTTATATTTAATGTGGCTGAACTTAATAGAAAGTGCTGCGCCAGTAAAAACAAAAATGATGCTCACCCCTTTGGCAGAGTTTTGAGATTGATTTTAAATAAATAATTAATAAATAATTCAAATGTTTGTAGGGATTTTTTTTTGCAGTGTAATTGCTTTTGTCATTTGTCACATTGCTGTTAGTTCTTATTGGCATCAGATAATCCAGCAGTGAGTGCGATAAAAAATCGCCAGAGACAAAAAGAGAAAGAAGGACGGCGGCAGCCGATATGAAGTTGCTGATGCACACGGACGTTAACTGAGTGATGTGTTCAGTGTAAATCAGCCATCAAACTACATCCAACGATCACGCAGAAGGAACAGCGTATGACTACGACTGCCCTGCAGATGAGTGTGACTGAGCTGCTTTTAAACACTTAGTGCTTTTCAGACTCATAACCAGACCTGCTCAGGCTGCAGTGACTCACTGTGGCTGTTTGGCAACATTCAGATCTGTGTGTGTGTGTGTGCCCTACAGTCCTCACATAATGTACACATGGTGACACATAAATGCCCAATGTGTTTGCAATACGAATAAACACTGTTACTTAGGAAGGAGTAATGCAACAAATGTAATGTGCACAACTAATTTGCAGCTGGTTGGGCTTCTCAATTCAGGTTAAAACTATAATGTAGCTATATTAATACGTTTGTTGTTGCACTGCCCCTGCTGTCAAATAAATTATAAATGTGTTTCTTTAGTTGTGAGATGTTGTGACCACAATGTTCCACCATGTTTAGAATTTAATTCTGTGTTGAAGTATCTTCATGATTGATATAGTTTATTTCACACAATAATGTCATATATTTCTCTATGTGATGTTAAAGTATGAGTCTGGTGTCAGTCTATATTTTTCTTTTTTGTCCATAAATGCCATGAAATGTATACCACCGCCAAGGCCAAAGAAACCTACATATCTTTTCTAGCTCTCTACCATATCTCGCAATGTTAGGAAAAGTTATTAAAAATTCCTGCATCTGCAGCAAAATTGAAATGGTTCTTCCCTGGCTCGTGCCCCGTCCCTCCTTCCCTCCAAGTTTGGTCCAAATCGGTTCCATATTTTTTGCATAATCCTGCAGACAAATAAACCCACACAGGTGTAAACATAACCTCCTCGGCTGAGGTAACGATGTGTCAGTAATTACTCACATAGTGCATTTTGTTGGTGCACTATTTTCAGTGGCGGATTAACACACACAGGAGCTATTGATGATTAACTACGTGGGATTGACTCAAAATAAACTACAGCTCCCTGTTTATTTTAATAAAGGAGCAACATAGTGCAACAGCATGTGTGTTTTTACTAGTTTTAGAACAACATTGGAGCTCTACGGCACAGAGGATTAAACACATCAGGCCTCGGACACACACACAATACTTTTCATGGGATTTGTTGAAATTTGTTTTTGTATCTTTGCACCGTGAGGAAAATAAGACTGAATTTATTGCCACAGCCATGATGATTTTAGTAACTGGGTTTGTGCATTTTATTTGTAAAAGCAAATCTAATCACCCTATTATGCATCTCCCTTTTTGTTTTCTGCACCAAATGATGAGCAGCCATTCGTGTGAGCAGTTGCACAGTTGGGAATGACTCAGGGCTCAGCTAATAGCTCCCATCAATAATTCAAGCGCTAATCTGTATCTGGAGAACCGTCAGAAATGTGTTATATATGGACTTGTCACAGTGATGCACTGGCCTGTGTCTACAGTTATTCCCTCGGTCTGAAAAAGGAGGAGGATTTTTCCCCCTGCCAACGTACCACCTCGACTCTGCGCTGACAGAGCAGAAAACGAATGTTTACAGAAAGTGGAGGAGTTGGGGAAAAGCTTCAAACCATCCTGCTTATGTAGAAAAACACTTAAGAGGAGAGAAATTAATTAGAGGAATTATTTTGCATGCATTCATTTACAAATGTTTCTGTCATTTCATTATTTCAGCGGTTACCTAAAAAAAACCTCCATATATTTTCTCTTACACAGCTACTGAAGACATACAGTTTTAATTTCATTATATTAAATTAAAAAAAATTAAATGAAAGCATTAAAATGTCATTACATGTTTCTCAGTAAAAAAAAAAAAACTTCACCTTTTGCTGTTGCTTAAAAATCATTCTAACACAAACCAATACAATACAATAAGCTCCACCAATGAATAAATGGATAACGGATTGATGGACGGACGTTAAAGGTCCTGTGTGATGTTTTTAGCGTCGATGTGGAGCAAGGTTTATGAGTTATGAGTGGGTCCTGGTTTTGTTTTATTTTGCACACCTGCATATACAAGGAAGAAGAAAACTGTCAGCTACTAAACACAAATATAAATGATAGAAATCATCTTGTTTTTGGAGGTAGGAAATGCATTCGGCATCTGTGTGTTAGACCTCAAGGATGCGCACAATTTGTTTACAAGAAAACCCCACAGGGTACCTTTTTAAATAGGGCAGAGACGGATAAAACCTTCCACTCGATCCGTCCATTAACTGTATCCACTTATCCTTCAGAGGGTCGCAGAGGGCTGGAGCTGACATTAGGGCGAGACGAGCAGCTACACGAAAACCTTTCCAGTCTAAAACTGGCAAAACTTTGATTCAAATTAGAAACTCTCATCATAAAAAATGGTAAACATGATGACAAATATTAGAAGGTCATGTGTGCAAAAGACACATTTTACCAAAACATTCAACTTGAGTTTCCATAGTCAACCCGACTCTTAACCTCCTCCTTGTGTGTGGACGCCGGCATCTACAATTCATAGTTACTTATTAACCAAAACTAAGGAGTGTGTCATACAAAGGTGGTCAAAATTATTAGCAACTTACAAGTCAGACACATGTGAAATTAGAAGTTTACACGTGTCATTGTAGCTTTGTAATTAATTAAAACTATCTTCCAGCCTATTTTTATTACAACCGATTGCAACATGTGAACATCACAGGCCATTAAATGCATTTAAGATTCTCTGAACATTTTCTTTCACAGCCAAAAACAGAAGGTCATCTAATAAAATGTTTAATATGACAGTTTATTTATAAGAAAATAAAGTTTTCTCTGCTGACTAAAACCTGCTGAGATCAGGCTGTTTTTGTTATGTGGTATTCACTTATATTCTTTCATTTGCGACTGTGAATCACTTGGTATTGCACCTTTTACTTAATAACAAGCCACAACAACTTTGGTGCAAATTCTATTTCACGCAAAGTTAAAAAAGTAAAACAAAATACTCACACTCACTCTCTTAGTAAATTTGCTCAGCTCAGTAACACAAAATATTGGAGGTGAATTCTGTATAAAAATGTAAAGATTACAGCTCTGACGGTTTGTCATCCATCAGCGCATCAGATAATCTCTTCAGACCACGCTGCATCTTACTCAACGCTTGCCCCGAGAAACACTCCCCCTTAGATTTCACTTTGACTAATGAAGCCCAACGCAAATTGGCAGAGGATTCACAAGAATGTCGAGAAAGCAATAACAACGTTACCCCCCCCCCCCCCCCCCCCCCTTGTCCACAAACACACACACGCACACACACACACCATCAGGCAAGACATTTTCTCGTGGGTTTGGCTGGTTACCAGAGGACAGCTACACTCTGTCTGCCTCTACCTCCTGTAATCATTTCAATAATGATGTTAGAGGTGTCCTGACGACTGAGACAGCTAATGCACGTTCATGCCGTAAAAGATTTTCTGCACACACAAATGCAACTCCGGTGAGTGGTGACACATTTCTCTCATTACTCTGCTTTCTATATGTCAGGTGAGACAAAAACTGGAAAAACCAACCCTCGTTAGAGAACGCAAGAACGACACAAAAACTTCACTGACAGCCATGAAAAATCACTTATTATTTGCATCATCTACCTGCCAAACGAGGCTTGACAAAGAAAGGAAACCCAGCACTGTGTAATCAGAGTGAAAGTGTCATTATTCCCTTCTATTTCCCTTTAAACAAGCTCACGGTTTTAACATGGCGCTTGACTCGTTCTTAAGTGGAACATTTAGACCGGGAAGGGAGCTGGAGGTTTGTTCTGCCACTGCCACGGTAACTGAAAAATAGCACTTCAGAGTCGAGTAAGGCTTAAGGTTTCGCTTTTCCCTCGGCTCCGACAGTAAACGTGAAATTGGATTTGTTTGGGGAACAGCCTGCAGAGGTAATGCTGGGGAAGTGTATAGTGCAGGACTGCAAACTGACAGTTATTTTCAATATCAATTAATCAGTCGATTGTATTTTAAATTCATCTACAGTAGGGCTGAATGATATGCAAAAGGAATCAATATTGTGATTGTGGATTCAGGATTTCAGTTGGGATGGTCATTTTTGCATTTCATTTTCACATAAAAATTAAAAAAAAAATGATGGGGATGTAATTTTTGTTGGGTCTTGTACCAAACAATCATGTTCCTTTAAGCCTGGAGAATATGATTCATGGCCCGGGCGTCTCTGCAGCACCACAATGCTTCATTTATGGTGTGTTGTGACACATTTGACCTTTTATCAAAAGAACTGCAGCTGTTACAATTTGGATAATGCACTTAATTGAGTTTTATAATATGTTGATCAATTGTTCAGTTCTAATTTACAGTCAATAAAATGTCAGACAGTTGTGAAAAAATACCTTTTTGATAGACCAACAGTCCATCACCCAAAAATATTCATTTTATACTTAAATTTACAATCAAAATAGAGAAAAGCAGCAAAGTCTCAGATTTGAGAACAAACACTGGAACCAGCAAATGTTTTACATTTTTGTTTTAGTAAAATTATCTGGTCGTCAGATTCATTTTTAAGGAATTAATGTAACCGATCTAAAAACACTATCGCATATTGTAGATATTTGTTTGGTCTGCTTTAATATTACTAACCTCCAGTGTGAAAAATGTATGTTAATCTGTCTGTTATATACCGGTAGTGCTCTTTTACCAATAAGTCATTATACTGTGCCTAAAGGACGAAATATGTTTGTCAAATAATGACTCATTTGCATGTTGTCTGATCTGCCACCTCCATGGGTGAGGTTTGGTTACATTTAGGCAACTAAAACTACTTAAGACTTCGGGAGAGACCATGGTCGTTGTTAAAAAACAATGCAAACTGCAGTTTCCAGTATCAAATTCAGACACTTCGCGCATCCAACCATCGATCAACACAAACAACATCCGACAAAGTCTTCTGACAGCTGAGCGTCTTACCTGCAGCCCCTCGATGGCCAGCCGCAGCATGCTGGGAGTCAGTTTGGACGCCTGCTTGAAGGTGAAGTTACTCCAGTCGATGATGAGGATGAAGCCGTTGACCTGCAGCTCTGGATCTTCAATCATAGACTCCAGCGACAGCAAGATAGCCCTCAGTATGTCCACGAACGTGTATCTGGGAAAGAAAGATGTATGGTCTTTTATCCTGCAGGGCACTGGAGAAAACATTAAGGCTGAAAAATATGATCTATTTTTCTTGCTAAAGCATTTTTCATTTTGTTTATTTAAAAAAAAAATGTGAAAACCCCCAAAGCCGCCCCAAAGAGATGAAGTCTTGAAAGTGCTTCTTTTGTCTGACCAACCTCCATAAATATTTTCTGACATCAAATCCTCACATGATTAAAGTTGCAACCGAATATTTGGTATTATTGTTTAAAAAATTAGTTAATATATAAACAATGAATTGATTATAAAAGAGGTTCTGACCGCTCATTTCAGCTCTATAAACTACATTTTTGTGTTTTCCTGTTACTTTTAGATTTTGAAATTGAGCATTAATTAAAATTACAGAACAACTTGGATTTCACTGATGGACCAGAGTCATTTAAACTTAATGCTGAATTAATAAAGAGGTCTTTGATTTGATTCTGTTGTAGACAACACACACACGAGACACTGAATTTACACAAAACAAGGAGAAGGAACGAACCACAAAAACAAAACAAAACAAAAAACACTGATTCAACCCATGAGTCATCAATAACACACAGATATCTGAAGACAAAAGATATAAAACAGAATAAAATAAAACAAACTGGAAAAGGAGTGTAACACAAACAAGATGCTGTGTACATCACTGAAGCAAGAGATAAGATAGAAACTATTTAATATTTTTCCCCAGTCGCCCTAGTTTCGCAGAATCATCATAAAATCAAACTCCTGCAAATGTCGGTGTGACTCATTATACACAAAGTACATTTACTAAAACACAAAACACTTTTTCACATCTCACTATTTCCTGTAAAAAAAAAAAAAAAGAAAAAAAAGAAAAAGATTTTTACACCTGCTTTTAAAAACTCTAATTAACTGTACAAAAAGGTCCAAATCATGGTCTCCACATATTGAAAAGAAATTGACTCTATATAATATTGCATGTTTATAACGCCTGTAAAAAGTCTGGTGCCTGGTGCTTACGCATTTATATACATCACCTACTCTTCTGTTTAACCCATTTAATGATTTAAAATGCTCCATCTGTATAGTTTCTGTTGCGTGTTTTAAATTGGGACCATGTGTCTTCTGGTGTTACCAGTCCTCGCGCTGCTGCCTCAGTGTGTCCTCGTGGGTTTTCATCCAGCTGATGCCCCGGACACTTCACTCTCACATTCAGCAGTCATGTTTTTTCCTGTTTGCTGTTGCCCTCATTATCTTGCCTCCCTCCTCGTTTTCCCTCGGTTTGATTCTCCATCAAAAAACATCTTGCATCCCTCTAGAGATTATAAATATATTTTTTTTATTGATTTGCTTAATTGGCAACTGAACAGACGCATCTCTGTCCAAATGCAAACACGAGTGGAGTCTTTTACTGCTATATGTTACATACCATGGAACAGCTGTACAAGTATTTCTACAATATAGAGAAGATTGATGACGATTAAAACATGAAACAATGTTCAGAGAGGAGAAATGAATCATTCATTCACACGAATTTATGATTATTAGAGATTAAAACTTGCAAACTCTCTTTTTTTCAAAGAGTATATTGTAATAAGTGTTATTCTCCATTTTCTAAGACAGTCATGATAGAGCTACATGGCTTCATTATGGTTTTGTTAACTCAATTTTTATCAGACAAACACTGTTTTCCCCATAATAAGACCCAGTGACACTTTATTCGGATCATCCAATGTATCTGAATTGCATTATGATGTGACAAAAGGTCAACAATCTCTATTAAAGTCTGGTTACCCAAACACCACACAGGCCTGATCCCTTATTAAAGCCAAACTAAATCACGTCCTTGCCCTACTTCTACCTTTAACCTCAGCCTGGACACTGGCCCCGATCCACTCACTGCAACAGTGACCTAACAGTTCATCCTGTATCTCCAGTCAAACAGGAAGGAGGAACATTTCAACGCAAACACAGTGTAGCAAAATCTATGCAAAATGTCTGTTCAAGTAAAAGTTCAAAGTTATGAAGATGGTTGAACTCAGCATCAACATGGAGGATGTAACTAGATATTTTTAGTACAAATTGGGATCCTTTTCATTCTCTGCACTTTATTTTGGAAGGAGATACTGAACCTTTTAGTCATAATGTCGGCAGGAATTACCAGGTACTTTGCAGCAACATGTGCTCAAAGGGGTCACAAAATAAACATGAGGGTTTTGGAGCTGATGTAAAGGGGAGGAAAGACGACAAGATGTTCTCTATAGCCATACACAAAAAAAGCTTTTATTCTGACGTTTCTTGAATCGGTGCTCCTTTGTTGTGATTCTGTATACTTTTAACTTTTCAGGCAGCTAAAAAATGTGAAATAAAACAGTTTTTAAGAGGGGAAAACTCAGCCTGGGGTGGAAGTATTTTACAAGGCACTGACATATGCAACATGTGATTCACAACGTTTCATTTAAAGGAGTTAAAAAGGTAATAAGACTGAGAAAAACACTATGCATTAGTCATTTCCTGTTTCAACATGACAGTGCCCCTTTGCCTCACAAAGCCAGCTCTACCAAACATGGTTTTATATTGTCACCGTCTCTCCAATGTTGTACAGGATATTTTTTTTGGGGAGATTTTCGTTATCTGTGTCTGCATACTTTTGGCCATTTAGTGCATTCTTTTCATTTCGTTATTGCTACTTCTCCACAGCTGGTTGAAGAAGAAAGATGAGTTGGTTTCCTGTAGTTGTGACAGTGACTGCGTGGTGCTGAATGATCAGCTCCATAAACCAGACTCCACTTAATTATAATGGATTCTAAAACACTGAGTCTCCGTGTTTCTCTTTGTGTGTCTGATCAGATAAACTCAACACAGACTTTACAGCCCCATCACCACCACCACCACCACCACCACCAGCCCCAACCCTCTGCCTCTTTATTACCTGCTCTGGTCCCAGTTGGCTGCGAATAGGACCAGTATTTTCCTGCCGTATCTGTCCAGATTGGAGAGCACGCCGGGGAAACCATCCTTCAGAGCCTGCTTGATGCCCGGGTCCGTGGCTTTCAGGTTCTTGAACATGTCCAGGTTCTGCTGTCGGTACTCAAAATACTGTGCCAGCAGCCGGAACGCCTCGAAGTGGTTGAATTTCCTCGCCCGGAGGAATCTGAGGATAAACGCGTCGTCTGTCCTGAGGAAACCGATGTCCGGCCGGGTGATGATCATGTCCCGGACCTCCTGGATGTCCTGGTGTAAAGTCTCCGGGTTCTCTTTCAGCTCCACCTTGGCCTTCTCCAGGGTCTCTGGAGAGAGGCCAGCCTGTAAGTGAGTCATCTTTTGCAACAGCTGTCCCTCCACGGGGGACCACACCACACCAGCTTCCAGTGAAACAACTGAATAAATAGTTACCTCCAGCAACAGGGGGGTAGGAGTATTAAATGATTTTCTTTACGGTTTCCTGATCAGAAGCTGACTTCAGATGGAGGCCTGCTGCTCTGTAGACGTAATCCACCCTGAACTGGCACAGACGCTGCTGCTATGATGCTCCTATGATGCATTATCAACATATGGGCCATTCACTTTTTACGCACACAAGCATTTCAATTCCACCTTCAAAAATTCAACTTTTAACATATTTTTTCCCACCAAGCGGATCATGAATCAGGTCCTCCGGACTTCAGGCGGAGCATCTAACCTGCTGATCCGGGCGGCCTGAGCTCAGCGCCGACAGACAGCCGCTTCCCTCCATGTCAATGCCTCTCCTCTCTTTCTCTCTCTCTCTCTCTCTCTCTCTCCCTCTCTCTCTCTCTCTCTCTCTCACTCTCTCTGTGGCACAATGACGACGACAGCATCACCGTCTCCCCGGCGTCGCTCGCGGCGGCCAGGCAATGCGGCACGACCCTGCAGCACCTGCTATATCATCATCATCATCATCATCCCTCCGCCTTCACAACGTATCTCAATCCGCCGACCGACTGATGCTGCTGCTGCTGCTGCTGCTGCTGGTGCTGCTGCTGGTGCCGCCGCCGACCGCTCCGTCACCGTCAATCGAGTCAGATTTGGCCGCTTGTTTCCGCGTCTACATCCCCGTCTTTAATCATCACCGCTTCCCATCATGTTCATCCACAGTCTGGGTGTGAATTTAGCCTCGATCTAAAATCACAAAGACCCAGAAAGGGAGGGGGGGTATCCAGCCGCACAGGTGTCCCGCGAGGTTTTGTTCCCCTCCTGCCTCCGGTTTCTGGGTTTTGGAGAGGGGTGGGGTGGGTGGACTGAGGGTGAGGGTCATTTCCCTCATGAACCATTCAGGTTCCTCACCCGCTGGATCTTCAGCTTGCGGAGCCATACTGTAACTCCTATATCGCCAAATAATGAATTTACCCTGAGGCAGAAGTGGGCAGCTGCCTGGGCCCTGTGATTTCCCAAAATCATGTCCCAGTTCAAAGAAGCATGAAAACTGCAATGGAAAGAGAGAAAAAAAATAGGACAAAAATAGGAAACAAATCATTAAACTAAGCAGTACAATGCTGAATAGTAATTTTGCTTATCTTATATTTCTTTTGACTCATCAGCAAGTTTCAGGAGTCTGCTAGTTGATTTTTATATCGTACAGATTGAATGGAAACCGCGGCTGCCTGGAACTGCAGCGAAAAACTACTCCCATAAAGTTTAACAAACTAGTTTATAACAATGTCTTCTGAAATCGACACTGTAAAAACCGATGGTGTCCCGCTCTCAGTCCCCTCTCTCTCTCGAAGCTGGTAATATCCTTTCTACTCACTCCTTTAATGTCAAATTCGCGTAGACGATCCTTAACTTCTTTTCTTTGCGTGGGGCCCAAAAGAACACTGCTTCCTGGACTTTATCATCCCCTTGACCGACGGTGTTCAGTAGGCATTTTCACAAAAAATTGTCCTCCCACTAACCTGTCCCATCTCCCCCATCACTGTCTGCTCGCCATTTGCGTTGGTGCGAGAGTCCTAGGAGTACCGCCAATGCCGGCACGACCCTGCAGCACCCCTGCCTCATCTACCTTCATTCCATCTATCATCATCATCAGATCCTTCATCCATCCTCATCTATGTCCCCTCTTTCTGTCCATCCTCTTTCCTTCTTTCTGCCACTCTCCCTCCTTGCATCCACTTTTAATCTGTGCCTTTGTCATTCTGATACTCCCACCCACCCTCCCACCCATACCCCTTTCACAACGTATCTCAATCCGGCCGACACCGCGACTGATCGTCTTTTCCCCTTTCCCTGCTCTCTCCTCGCTCCTCCCTCCCTCCGCTCCGCCTGTGGCGGTCCACCACGCTAAGAGGCTGCTGCTGCTGCTGGTGCTGCTGCTGGTGCTTGG